>NW_021389983.1:603998-649596 GCF_001605985.2 Dendrobium catenatum
ATGTTAGGATAAAATTGTATGGGAGCTAGGGTAATTTTATTTCGGCATTATCTTAACATAAACGCTATCTTTGTTAGGTCTTAAGTTTTGAATGAGAAAAATGGAGGGTTGCATTATATAGTCAACAAGTAGTGTAAAACTTATCAAATATTCATGATATGAATTCTTTAATATATTGTGTTAATGATAGGGTCTTTCCTTGAAGTGGCATGCTATATATCTTAAATACAACGACAAGTGTGCAAGGAATGTTGCATCGACGTCTGGCTGTAGTGTTAAATAGGTAAGGGTTCTCACATCATGGACAAATGTGGGAAAAATAGCTAGTCCATGAAACTAAAATATGGATAATAACTTGAAATATAGGTTCCCTTACATATAAATTAATGAATTTAATAGATATTATGATTCAGACGAAGATAAATATTCTATGCATTCAGGAAACTAAATGGGTTGGAGAGAAGATTAAGAATATTAATATTTTAGGATTTAAAGTATGATATTATGGTAGATATCATACTAGAAATGGTGTATGTTTGATTATAGATAAGAATTTGAAGGGTAATGTTATAAACATTAATAGACTTAGAGATAGAATTATAGCTTTAAAGATTTTTAATATAATAAGTTTTTATGCTCCTCAAGTAGGTTTGGATATGTGTTCAAAATTAAAACTTTGGAATAACTTAAAATAATTAATATAAAAGATACCTCTTTAAGAAAGAGTTTTTATTGGAAAAGAAAATTTAAAAGAACATATTGGTAGAGAGGTAGATGATTTTAAAAGCATTCATGGTGGCTATGGATTTAGGGCGACTAATGAAGGTGGTAAGATCATATTAAATTTTTCTTTAGCTTACAATTTTATAATTGCTAATATCTTATTTCAGAAAAGAGATGAACATCTCATAACTTATAAGAGTGGATATGATAAAACTCATATTAATTTTTGTTCTTATAAGAAAATATATCATTTAGATTGCAAAGATTATAAAATTATTCTGAGTAAAAGTTTATGTACCTAACATCGATAATTAGTTTTGGACTTTAAGATGCATGTGCAAAAAATAAAAAATAAAGTAAAACATTATTCTAGGATTAGTTGTGCGCATTTAAAGAATGTTAACAAAAATGTTTTTGAGAGTAAGATTATAAATCTTAAAATTTTTGTATGTGCTTGAGGAATATAAGATTATGTTAGAGAAAATAGTTAGTGATATTTAAAATATTACAAAAAATGTGCTTATAGTTTTAAAAGGAAAAGATTTTAATAGTAAAAAAATGTTGGTGGTATAATCAAAATGTATAAGCAAAGATAAAAATAATTGGAAGATTTATTTTATTATAAAAATTTGTTTAGATATAAAAATTCTAAAAATTGGAAAAGATATAAAGAGACCCATAAGAAGTCTAAGAAAAATATATGTGATGCTAAAATCTTATTTTTTAATGATTCATATAATAAATTAGATACTAAGTAGGGAAAACGATATATCTATAAGTTAACCAAACAAAGATATAGGAGTAGTAAGGATTTAGTTCAAATGATGTGTATTAAGGATGAAAATAAAAAAGTGCTTTTATTTGAAGGGATATTCAACAAAGATCGATGAGATATTTTGCTAAACTGTTTAATGAAGATTATGAGAATGTGATTGACTTTAGTGACCTTAGCACCCTAAATGAAAATAAAGAATTTTATTTTTATAGGCGTATTAGTAAGACCGAGGTTAGAGAAGCTTTAAAGAAAATAAATTGTGGACAAGCTATTGGATATGATGATATTCCAATAGAGGTGTGGAAATGCTTAAGAGATGAATGAATTGCTTGGCTTACTAAACCTTTTAATATTATTTTAAAGACTAAAAGGATGTTAGATGAGTGGAGCAAGTGTGTTGATTTCTTATTTTAAGAATAAAGGTGATGCACAAGATTGTGCGAATTATAGAAGAATTAAGTTTATGTGGTATACTTCAAAACTATGGGAGAGAGTTATGGAGCATATGTTACAACATAATACTAATGTTTCTCAAAATCAATTTGGATTCATGCCAGGTAGGTCTAATATGGAAGTTATACATTTATTGAGAGGTTTGATGGAGAAGTAAGGATATATATAATAAGGATGATGTACATATGATATTTATTTATTTAGAGAAAGCATATGATAAAGTTCCAAGAGAAGTGCTATGGAGAGTTCTGGAGAAGAAATGGGTTAATAATGCTTATTCAAGTCATTAATGATATATATGCATGAGTTGTTACTTGTGTTCAAACACAAGGTGGTTTGACCAATTATTTTCCAATTTTAGTTGGATTACATCAAGGATCATCCTTAAGCCCATATCATTTTGTTTTATCCATGGTTGTTCTCACTAGATATTTGCAAGAGGTTGTACCTGGGTCTATGCTTTTGTTCATGATATTCTTCTTATTGATAAGACTTAATAGGGAGTTGACGGTGAATTTGAATTATGGAGGTCAACCTTAAAGTCTAAAGGCTTTCGTTTGTGTAGATCTAAAACTAAATATATAGAGTATAGTTTTAGTAATAAAAAATATAGTGGGGGGGGGATTATGACTTTGGGTGATCAAGTCATTAATAAAAGTACACATTTTAGATATCTTGGGGCTATTATTCAGAGTGATGATAAAAATAGATGGAGATATTATTAGTAGAATTCATGTTGGATGGTTGAAGTGGAGAAACACATTAGGCTTATTGTGTGATAGAAAAGTACCCCCTCAAACTTAAGGTAGAATTCTATAATATGGCAGTGAGACCTGTAATGCTTTATGGTGCAAAATGTTTGTCATTAAAAAAGAAGCATAATATTAAGTTAATTGTTGCAGAGATGAGAATGCTCATGTGGATGAGTGTCTTTACTATTAGAGGCAGGATATTAAATGAGCACTTACATGACAAGGTTGGAGTAGCTCCAGTGGAAGATAAGATTAAAGAAAGTTTCCTTAGATGGTTTGGCCACATAAAAGAACGGGATTTCGATGACCCAATTAGGAAGTAGATGTATTAGATTTAATTTGTATTAAGAAATATAGAGGTAGACCTAAAAAGACTTGGTTAGAAAATATTAGAAATTACCTTTATTCGCTAGATTTAAATTAGAATTTGACTCTTAATATGACACAATAGAGAAAAAAGATTTATGTAGCCGACCCCACAGTGGGATAATAGCTTGATGTTTGTTGTTGATGTTATTGTTGTTGTTGAATTATCTTAACTCTCACTAGTCTCAATTTATTTGACTTAAATGATACTCCTTAAAGGTTTCTTTATTCTATTGGATGCCAATGTATTAAAGGTCTTAAAACATTGATAAGCTTGCTACCATAGGCATAGCGCTTCCTCTCATATTTTATGTAATGAGGCCTAAGAAAATCACTTCCATCTCTTAATAAAGAACCTTATACCTTTTGATTTTTTTTTTTACTGCTTATTATTTTGTTATGAATTATTATAATTGGAAGGAAAAAATATAAGATATTCACCAACAAGTCGAATTTACTTCTAAGCCTATTTCCATTCTATTTTGGTAGGATGTTTTTTAATATTTCTTTGATATTTAAATTTTATAGTTTATTTTTTTTAATTGTAATTTTAATATAAATTCATTATTATAAATTCTTTCCTTCTTGAAAATATCCAGGGCAGAGTCCAATTAATTGAGTAAAGAAACTCTTAGGAGTGCCGCTTAGAAGAAAAATCTTATATTAAATTGGGTCTAAAGAAAGCAGATTTACCAATTGCAACCACTTTCTCTTCCTCGTCGCCTTTGTCTCCGACTGTCAATCTTCCATGGCTCCTGCCGCTGCCAACCGTTGGCTGAGGCCTGAGGTCTCTTTCTACCTCCCGTCCTCGTTACTCGTGATTGCTATAGATCTGCGAGCAGCTGTCTTCACGTTTTGATTATCTTTTTCTTTTCTCAATCTTCGTTTTACGGATCTAATCTTATCAATATTTCAACTTCATCGCTTGATGTTCGAGAAATCGGCTATATTTCCTTGCTGATCTGAGTTTCAGTGACTTACGAATATAGGTTTATCCGCTCTTTGCTGCGGTTGGGGCTGCCGTGGGGATCTGCGGCTTCCAGCTTATTCGAAACATTTGCATCAATCCTGAAGTGAGGTATATATTGGCCTTCGATCTAAGACAATCTCTCTTTTTTCTTTTTTTTTTGCATGTTTTTTTTTATTCCGCTATCGGAGTGTATTCTGTTAGCGAGGTTCTTTGTTTTAACAAGTTAATGCCGCAGTTGGATTCCATGTGGAAAGCTTGGTATGGTTTAGATGTGATCATTTAATAGCTATATATTGAAGGGAAAAAAATAGAGGATGTCTATCATCTTTAATGCTTGACATAGTTAACGAGAATTCCATCAGCTTAAAGTATCAATGAATTTTTTCATGGTAATGCTCAGATCTATACAGTAATGTCAGCCTAAATGCAATTTTATAACACTTATTTTTGAACCTCTATAATATCTTCTTTTTGCATAATGTTTTTTTAGATATTTTTTTTTTCATTTTGACTATATCTTCATTTTACCATATGATAGATTCAAAATGCTTGATCTTATCACACTTTAGTGTCATTTTAGTTTCCAATAATATTGATTGATAATTCTTAATGTCACAACAACTAGAATTACATATCATGTTTAACCTTTGTTTTACTAATTCTAAGACTTTATTTTTTTAATGATTCTAATGTTATATTTATTTCATTGGATGTCTCACCGATTAAAACCATATTATTTGTGAAAAGCTTACGCCAATGCTTCTTAGGCCTCGTTTGATAAGGCTTTTTTTCTCCGTTTTCGTTTGAATACGTCGAAATCAATTAGTATTTATTGTTTGGAATCAAAGCTTAACAATAATTCCTTTTTAATAAACATCGTTTTTTCGGCGGTTACAAAATTCTTTTTGTATCTGCTTCTTCGGTCACAAAACGGAGTTTCAGAAGCGAATTACTGATTTAAAATTACTTTCAAGTATTAAATAATAAAATCTCAAAAGCAGAACTCCTAAACAAACAATTTAAAATTACTTTCAAGTATTAATAAGCACTTTTAAAAATATTAGTCAAACATATCTCATTATTGAAACTCCATTTTATTGAACGGCTTTTTCTCAACCTCCTTTTCTAAAACTCCTTTTTATGTAAGCATAAACCGAATCAAACGAAGCCTTACTTTGAATATACTTTGTAGTTGTCTCTATTGTTAATACAAAAAGATTTGAACTCAATATTAATATATTATGTTATCTCATTGTTCTTGAAAATTTTTTGATCAGTCCATGACTATTTATAATATCAGCTGATGCTCTATCATAAATATCTTGAATTATGTTAACATACCTTTGGTACATACTTTTTACCTTATTGCACACTAACTAAATATCATAATACTTGATCATATATCTTCTCAGTATTAATAAAAATACATAAGTATCATTTATTTACTCTATATACTTTTTCATTAATTCTATTAGCACAAAAATCATTTTCATAATAGATCACTCTAACATGAAATCAAATTATTTTTCCAAAATTGGCATAATTTTTGCGTCTATGTTCAATTATTATCTATCATGGATTCATTATATGACTTATAAATTTCATTCATCTATAATTAGAGCAATCTTGAACATTTTCTTACTACTTCAATAGTACTATTAAAATATTGATTATCTAATAAATTTTCACTATGTTATTTTTCAAAAGTCTATTAAAAATCTATGGTAATTAGATCATTGTTGTATTTTCCTTAACTTTTCAAATCTTAGTAGGTTTCTATTGGAATGTAAAAATTGCATTTATGCATATTCTTTAGAACTAATTTCACTTCATTTTATAGATAAAAGTATAATGTACCTTATTATATTATTCATTGTGCTCTTCCAAATGATTTATTTAATAAAACTCTCATTTATTAAAATTTCAAAATAACATTTTCTTCTTTTATTGATATCTTATTTTAAACCGATATTCTATTATCATCACTACTAATGCTTCTTATTTGATCCAATTTTTCTAGAACATTTATCTCTTATCTTAGTTATTTTATATATCTCATTTCCTCCTTTCCACTAAACCTATTATAGAGATCATCAAAAGGTGTACTCTCTAAGTCATTGCATATAAAAATTCATTTAATTTTTTTTTCCTTATGTTTACTTGCATCATAAAGTTAATGTAATGTATGAAAATAATGATGAGTGGTTGTTTGTTTACAAATGAGATTAGAGTATGTTTGATATTCCCACATAAAATTGAACCTTGATTAGTTTAAGTCATTCAAGCAAAGTCATCATGATTTGTTTAGGAATTTCTAGTATGCGATTAGGCTTTAATAGAATATTGGTCCTTTTAAACATAGTCATTTAATTATAATAAGATTTTTGTCAATTCTTGCATTGATCTTAATGAAGCCTAATATTATCTCCTCCAATCTTGGAATGTTTGAGCTATATCAACCCATCAAATTTAGATTATCATCGACCTAATATTTAGCCTAAGATTAGGCCATTTGATTCATACCATTAATAACATGCACTTCAGGTGCCTTTATTGGCTTTCAATAGATATCATCTAAAGGTCTAATTTTATACTTGATATTTGATGATGAAATTGTTGGACTAGGCACATTAGATTTGATAGTGGATCGAATAACCAGTGGTGGAGCCATAAATTTCTTATAGTGAGGCCCATCTTAAGTTTTTAAAAACTTCCCTCAACTTTTTTCATTCAAGATTAGGATTAGCATTGACATTTTTATTTTTTTAGTTGAATTTATTATTAAAAAATAAAATATTAAATATTAGATAAAAATACTTACAATTTATAGCGTCAGATCTTTATTTTGAAAGAGTTGAATAATAACTTCATTATCAATATAATACATTATTTATTTCTTAATATAAGTGGCTAAATTATCATCCATCTACTGATTTCCAATTTTGTTTTGTAGTCAATTTTTTTATGATAGTCATTATAGAAAATGCTCTTTCAACTCCTGTTATTGTAATGAGTAGTATTAATGTCAATTTTAATAGTCTAAAAATAAGGGGATATAAAGTATCATGTCTACTCTGAATTATTTTCTCGGCATGATTTCAAATATCTTTTAAAAATGAAAATTATGCATCATACCGTATATTTATAGCGTAAGTTTTCAATTGATTATTAAGGATCATTAACTCTAAATGAGCTAAATCAAATAGATATATGTGTGATATTCTAACTAATTTTTCTTTGTTGAATGCATAAAATGAATTATATGAATCCAATCAAAACTCACAAAAGTAATTTAGTGTTTGCCTCCATAAAATGATTATTCAACTCTTAAAGTTATATATTAATGTTTGTGTAGAATATATCTCAAGTCGACAATGATGCATATTGGTCATTTTTTATCTCTATGTCGAGGGCGTTCATGAGCAACCTATTTATCTTTTAAATTTAGAGTAAATTTTTTTGTTGATCACAAAATAAAATTACTTTACTAATGAAGTTCTCCCCATTTGTTATATTTCATATCTTGTAATCTCATTTTAGATATATGAACTAATGAAATATCATTTATAATATCTTGTTCTTTTCTTTGTGAAGCTTATAATAATTTAATAGTGATTCCTATCTTTATTATGTACTGGAAAAAAGAAAATTCAAAAGATTGTAATGATTCTAATAATGTAAAAACTTCATTTTCTGTTCAGAGCTTATGCTATCATTCAAAATAAATTATAGCACATCAATTACTAAGAAAAATATAAAGATCAATTTAACAAGTGATTCATAATAAGAATCCCATCATATTTTATGAGTACGCCTCAAAGATATTTTTTGATTTAAACCTTGTCATGTAATTAATTAACCATCTTATAAAGCACTTAAACTACTATCATTGTTTTTCTCTAAGCTGATATCGACACTTACATTAAGTACCAATGATAGTCATCACATTTGAAATTATAGTAAATTCGATTGTTTTTATCTTTTTTTCTTTGTTGAAAATTAATTTGATGAACCTGAAATTTTTTTCCATTTTTTTCTTCTTTTCAACTTATAGGTTCTTATGGCTATGAAAGAGATTTTTTTTTTAATTATCAAAATAAATTTTACCTACAAATTCAGATGAAACAAAAGAAATTGAATAGGAACGAAATAAAAAACAGAGTCAAGTGGAGATCGTGTTGTTAAAAATTTTGAAAGTAGATCTAGAAAATCTTCCATCAGATCTAAGATTACGACTATCTATTTCTAAATTTAATTCTACTATTTAAGATCAGGTTCGAAGTTCATATTTGTAAAGAGGGTCATATCATCCTCACAATCACAACTTCCTTAAAAGTAAATTTAGGCTAAATATAAACGTTTTATTTTGAGTTGGTTTGATAGATACTCTAGTTGGTTAAAGTGTAGTATACATAAAAGCATAGCATATATTTTATGTTATTATTTTTTAGAACTAAAGGAAGAGGAAAAGAAGAAGATAAGGCATTTAACAAAATTGGATTTTCAAATTGAAAAAAAAAACATGATACATTTGAACTTCATGTTGGAGGCCTTACTAATGCTCATAATAATGCACGAGGAAATTATGAGGACTTAATGAAATAGAGTCAACATATTATTTTTTCTTTATAGATGCAATTTGATCGTGCTACAATTGCATAGCGTACACGTATAAATACTTATGTTGATTGTGTGAGGTTTCTTTTAAGACAATGATTGGCTTTTCAATGACCTGATGAGTCTTCCAAATTCAAGACATAAATAATGTTGTACCAAAAAATGTTCCTAAGAATTTAAAGTTAACTGCACCTAAGATTCAAAAAGACATTATTAGAGTTGATGCGATTGCAATAACAAATTTCAAAAATAAGGAAGTTGATGATGGTTTCTTCTTCATTATGGTAGATGAATCTTGTGATATTGGAAAAAGAACAAATTACCATTGTGATACAATATGTAAATGAATAAGGTTAAATAGTTGAACGCTTTTTGGGCATTGTATATATTCCTTAGACATTAACTAGATACCTTAAAACAACAATTGAACAAGTCCTCTCAAGTTATGGTTTGTGTAATTCAAAAATTTGTGGCCAGGTTATGATGAAGCAAGCAATATAAGTGGAGCGTTTAATGTGCTTAAAACACTTTTCTTGAATGAAAATAAATCAACATATTATATTCACTGCTTCTTACACTAACTCTAGTTAGCCTTAGTAGGAGTTGCAAAAAATCGTGTTCAAATTATATTGTTATTTACTATAATTTCAAATGTGATTAATATTGTTTATTTTTCACATAAGCCTCGTGATCAGCTTAGAGAAATAATAAGAGTAGATTTTAGTTACTTTACAAGATGGTGAACTAATTATAGGACAATGTTTAAATCAAGAAATATATTTGAGGCATGATGGTGAAACACAATGGTGTTCTCATTATGAATCACTTATTAGATTGATCACGATATTTTTCTTAGAGATATGAGACTTTTGCATTATTAGAATCATTGCACTTTTGAATTTTCTTTTTATCTGTAACTGATGAAAGATATACTAGGAATTACTGTTGAACTGTCACAAGCTTTACGAAGAAAAGAATAAGATATGGTGAATAATATATATTTAGTTCAGATATCTAAAGTGAGACTATAAAATATAAGAGATAACAACTTGCAAGATTTCATTATTAAAATAACTTAATTTTGTGATCAATAAAAAATAATTACTTCAAATCTGAATGATAAATGAGTTATTTGTGGATGCCCTTGATATAGAGTTGAAAAAATAACAAATTTGTATCATTTTTGAGTTGAGATATTCGACACAGTCAGTGGTATGCAACTTCTAGAGTTAAATAATCATTTTACAGAAGCAAACACTGAATTACTTTTGTGTGTTGCTTATTTGAATTCACATAATTCATTTTATGCATTCAATAAAGACAAAATAGTTATATTGATACATCTATATCCATTTGATTTCACTTCTTTAGAGTTGTTGATTCATGATAATCAATTGGAAACTTATGGATATGCGATCTAATGCACAATTTTCTTTGTTAAAAGATATTTTAGAATATTTATTGAGAAAATAATTTAAAGCTTGAATAATACTTTATATCCTCTTGTTTTTAAGGCTATTAAAACTAGCATTAGTGTTACCTCTTGTAACAATAAAAATTGCATTTTTTTGCAATGACTGTTATAAAAATTGAATACAAAATAGAATTAATGATTAGTGGATGGATGATACTTTAGTTATTTATATTGAAAAGAAATAATGCATTATATTGATAATAAAATTATTATTCAACTCTTCTAGAATATGAAGAACAGACGTTATAAATTATAAGTGTTCATCTTATATTTAATAAATATTTTTAAAATAAGAAATCCAATTTTTTTTTAACTATCAATACTGATCCCAAGCCCAGATGATAAAAGCTGATGGAAGTTTTTAAAAAATGAAGTTGGACCTCACCATAAGAAATTTTTAGCTTTTTCATTGGATTAAATCATCCTATTTATGAATTTCCAACTTTGCATCCTCTCTAAATGGAAGTTGGTTTTTGTTATAGTAATTAGGTTTATTTTTTTTCTTCCTTAGCATACTACAAGTACCATCATCCTTCTTTTCATGGAACATTGCCCTCTTGTTATGGTGATCATAATTATTAGTGGTAATATCCTTCTATCTTAGATATGTAGCTGTTCTCTTCAAGGGATAATGTGAGGATGATCAATCCAACCATGCACTTCAAAGAAGTTCATCAGGGCATTAGATTGTTGAATGATTGAAGAGATGGTATTCATTCAAGTTTTGAAGGTTCATTTTTTATGAAAATTAACAATAGTGGTAATTATCAAATCACGCAATTTAGAATACCAAAGAGGATGTCTCTAGGGCTTTGTAAGCACAATCGGGCAATCAATCAGACACTATATGAGGGAGATTAAGACTCCATAAGCTTGATTGTTGAATTGAATTTCAAATTATAGTTCTATAAGGATGAGTTTAAATTTTTATTATAACTTCTTTGAATAAGTTTGTTTTTGAGTTTAAATTCATATTATGATAATTCTTGTGGAAATTATTATTTCCTTTGAACATTTTTCTGTTTTTTTTTTCCTTTGTCATTTATTATTATTATTATTATTATTGCCCACCCTAAAGTCCACCAAATAGGTTTTTTATGGCATAAGTAATGTTTAAACCCAAGACCTTGCAAACAACTTCTAGGGACCTTACCAGTCTAGCTGACATCCACAAATGGTTTGAAGTTACCTAGTTGGTTATTTGTCGATGAAGTTTTTATTATTTTTTGGAGTTGTTTAGAAAGTTAATTTGCCTAGTTAAAACCTGGTAATTTTGCATAAAATTTATTGGATTTGACATAAGAATTCTCTCGTTTTCTTATCTTCCTCCTCTCTGTTGCTCACTTTATCCTAGAAAACTATAATTTGGTTACTGCAACAGGTTGTCAAAAGGGGTTAGGTCCCTTTCTGTTAATTTTTTGTGCATAGTGCTACCCTGTCTACTATTGTTGGCTCTTGGGCTGCTCTTGAACTCCTCTTGAACTCTTACTACTGTACTGGAATTCTTGGTGAGCTGTTGGTTTCGCTCGGTTGTGTTGTTGCCTATTGTTCCCTTGCTATTTTCCCCGTAGAACCATTCATGTTTGCCGTCCTAGAACAGAACAAAAGCAGAAACAAGAAGAGTATTGTTGTTCTGCACAAACAGCAAACTGTAGGTTTTTTACAGTAAACCAGAGAAGAAAAACAACGAACCAATTTCTGTTTGTAGCAGAGCAAAAGCAGAAAAAAGAAGTGGTTTTGTCTACTATTGTTGGCTTATGTAATAATCTTGAGAGGTTGACTACATATAAGCTTGTACCAAAGCAACTTTGCATACAAAAGATGACAAAACCACTTCTTGTCTTGGAGTTGCATTAAAAGTTCAAAAAGAGACAAAAGTAAGGAGAATAAAAAAAAGCCAATCAATGGATAATAATGATTCTAACCAATTCTAGCTGATCAGGTGGCTAGATTCACAAAATAAATAGCCATCATGATGGAATGAATGCGAATGCAAGTAACCACTATTGTGATTAGTGGGCCAAATATTGTTCCTCCTGTGTCTTGCCGTCCATACTTGATGCAAGCATGGTTGATGAGGATGAAGATGATATGGAAATCACTTATGCAAGAAGAGTTTAGCCATTTAAAGTAGAAGTCAAAGATTCCTACATGATTGGGCAATTGATGTTGAGAAACTCGATTTATAGGTCGACTAATTGTATATTTACTTCACCTTTTAAGAGGTTTAACAAAAATGATAAGATTGCCTTCACTTGATTGAAGTTAAGCCATCATGCTTTAGCATGGTGTAATGACAATTAGGAGGTGATTCTGGGATATTCAAGTAGTGATGCAAGCAAGCTAGATGGAAGAAGTCAGATAAGGAGAACGATGGGCAAAACTATAACCAAACTCGATTCAAATAGTAGCAATCATCTATAAGCACAAAAACCGACAGAAAAAAAACGAGAAGAGAGATCAAAAGAAAAAAAAAGGAAACTTAAAAAGTCGCTATCCTCAGAACAACTGACAGAACTGTTTTCTCACATGCATCGAAATATAGGTTAAGTAAAGTACGTGCTTAGGGCTAGCAAACCGATGGTCCACCACAGCAAGAAGGTCCAAACATCCAACCAAACTCCTCTAGCAAATGCTCCCAAATCAGCCAACAAACACCTCCAAAGCTCAAGAAGAAGGATACAAATGGAGTGGAACTTGCGTAGAGAAGAAAGACGTAAGAAGCCCAGACGAAATAGAGGAGAAGGAGTGGACAAAGCTCTCAAGCTTTTCCAAGAAGAAGAGAAAACCCTCGGGTTTTTTAGAGACTAAGCTCAACAATTTTCAACAACCTTTGCCTTCAAAAATCATCTTCTATATATAGGCAAGAGAGGGAAACCAAACAACCATAGCACCTCCAACTAAACCAATTAGATTTAGGGAAATGAAAGGCCAACAACCTCTATACATTAGTCCCCATTCGGTGCAACAAAACAGAGAAGAGAGACCACGGGAACCAAGCAGACAGCCGCAGGAACCAAGCAGCTAGCCACGGGAACCAAAGGGGCAAACCACGGGAAAGTCACCCAGCACAGGAAAACGAGAAGACAAGGGGGAGGAGAAGAGGCAAGTCCACTCCAAATTGAATCCAAGAATTAATAGCATACCTTTTTGGATTGATGGGTTAGGAAGTGCAATAAATCTCCCATTTAATGAACTAAACTTCAGCTCAACATTAATGAGCTAACAACTTAGGGAATAAAGCTCAACATCAATTAACCACCACCTCCCAACATCATCTTCAGCTCAAACCGAGAACCATAAGCCAACCCGAGAACCAAGGGACCCAACAAGCTAGCAAACCAAAGGTCTACCAAAGCCCAAGCACAAACTACCATGATCATTGGATGCTTTCCCATCATTGGATAGCTAAAAAATATAAAACTAAATTAAAAACTAATGTTCAATGCTTGATAATAAAAATACAAAAATCATGATTGCATCAAATAGTTGGTTCCACGAGAGTTTATCTAATGAGGCATATCGAAGGTCAGTGGAAGAAGTGGCACGATTTGAGGCAACATCACTTTTGGAGTAAATTTGTGAAATATACAAACTTTGACGAAGTGCGCCTCATGAATTTATTTTCAAATTGCAAATAAAATACACATATTCCCAAACATCGATTTCAATTGGGACACAATATGATAGTGATGGTCATAATCCAGAAAAATTAAGAGATGAAAGAGAAGGCTTAAAAATCATTAAATGAGTGTCATTGTTATCCAAAAGAAAGAATTAAAAGAAGTTCAATAATCACCCTTTCTTATACAAAATTAATTCTAATGACCATTGTCAAATAACTGGCTAAAAAATGTGCTAGAAATTACACTCTGAACTCTTACCAAAAGAAATAGAAGAAAGATGGGAAAGAAAAAAAATTGTTATTGTAGTGATGTTGATAACATTGTGTTGAGTCTAATGGACAAGGAAAATTCATCTCTACCTCTAATGCTGAATGATATAGTTGTGTGGTCATCCTTTAATTTAGATACAGGAGAGTAGTTATTCACCTTAAGGATATCATTCAAGCTATAGGAGACTGGTGTCATCATCGATACAAGTAATTAAAAGAACCTTATATATGTGTATTTATGTGCATTTAGTTCAAAAATAAGGTTTGATAGTTTACGTCAAATCAATTGCCACCTTTTGATTTAAATTTAAGAGGTTAGATTTGATGAAGGGGTTGGAGTGGGATTCATTTTGTTGCCAATTGGAAATTGTTGACCTCATCTTCATGAGAATAGACGATGATGAAGTAGATGAGGGACACAATGATATATATAAGTTCAAGGAGTTCGACAATATCGATAGATGCTTGTTGGAAGCTGCTCATCAACAGACATTCTAGTCGGAAGCATCCCTTGTAGGAAGCTATAGCTTGGTTACTGGAAGCCGCTAGCCATTGTCCTCATTGGATAGGTATTTTTATAATTAGATAAAGGGTATTTTGGTCTCTATATTCACACTGAATTGTAAACCACGACCACGTTATTCAACAATCGAACGTGTAAAGTGTGCTAAAAAACATGGGTCATGTATACCCATGATCGCCTTCTCAAGCGTTTTAACAGGTAGTGACCATATCATGATGAGGGTAATTCCTCTTAGGAGTAGATCCCTTAAAGGACTCACCCAAGACTAGCAGAGAAACTCGCCCATGGAGAGCGACGGGCATTACTTGTCCACATCCGTCAAAGAGCAAGCCTTATGTTGGGCGACCGAGAAGTTCCTTACCAAGCAAATAGATCACCACTCATCTCAGTAGGATCCACCGCCTTCGAGCTTGCCATACTTAGGTACAGGAAAATGCCTACCCTAAAGACTTCAAACTCCATTTGACTGTCACTATTAGGCTTTGGTACTCTTTCTCTATGCAAATACCTCTGCTCGCCTTTCAAGACAAGGCGACCTCAAACTCACTACACCAGTTGCCGACCTGATCAGACGATTCACTAGCTATGGGTCCATCTCTTCTCGGAACTCGCATGTCTTGAGCTACTCGATGAAAGACAACTCTCCAGACAATAATTTCACCCTCTTGTAACCAATTAGGAGGCAACATATATCCTTGATTAGTGTGTGGCATGATATGGGTATTTTTTGTAGTTTGTACTTTTTATTTTTCTCTATATAGCCTTTCAGGAGGTGACACGTGTCCTACTAGAAATGTTATAGGTGTGATTAAATAAGAGTTTGAAGGATAATGTTGTAGAAATTAATAGAATTGAAGATAGAACTATAGTTGTAATGTTTGTTGTTGATGTTAAGATTATTAATATTATAAGTGCTTATGCTCCCTCAAGTAGGTTTGGATATGTATTCAAAATTTAAATTTTGAAATGACTTAGAATAATTAATACAAAAGATACCTCTCAAAGAAAAAGTTTTTAATGGAGGAGATTTAAATGGACATGTTGATAGAGAAGTTGATGATTTTAAAAACATTCATGACGGCTATTGGTTGGAGAGATTAATGAAGATGGTAAGACCATATTAAATTTTTCTTTTGCTTATGATTTTGTAATTACTAATATCTTATTTAAGAAAAATGATGATCATCTTATCACTTATAAGAATGAATATAGTAAAATTTAGATTGATTGTTTTCTTATAAGAAAAATAGATCGTTTAAATTGCAAAGATTGTAAAGTTATTTTGAGTGAAAATTTATGTACACAATACCGCTTATTAGTTTGGACTTTAAGATAAAGGGGCAGAAAACAAAAAAATAAAGTAAAATTTTACTCTAGGATTAGATTGAGGTATTTAAAAAATATTAGCAAAAATATTTTTGAGAGTAAAATTTTAGATCTTAAGATTTTGTCTATGCATAAGAAAACTAATTTATGTGAGAAGAATTAGCTAGTGATATTAAGAATATTGTAAAAGATGTGTTTGGAGTATCAAAGGGAAAAGCTCCTAATAATAAAATTAGTTAATGATGAAATCAAAATGTGCTGAAAAAGATAAAAAATAAGAAAACTTATTATAAAAAATTATTTTAGATATAAAAATTCTAATAATTGGGAAAGATATAAAGATGTCTGTAAGGAGTCTAAGAAAGCAATATGTAATGCAAAGATTTTAGTTTTTAATGTTTTATATAATAAATTAGATACTAAGGAGGGCGAAAGATATATCTATAAGCTAGTCAAACAAAGAGATATGAGTAGTAAGAATTTAGTTCAACTGAAGTGCATTAAGGATGAAGATCAAAAAGTGCTTTTATTAGAAGAGCATATTCAACAAAGTTGGCTGAGATATTTTGCTAAACTTTTCAATGAAGATTGTGAGAATACGATTAATTTTAGTGACTTTAGCATCCTAAATGAATATAAAGATTTTCATTTTTATCTGCTTATTAGTAAAAACAAAGTTAGAGAAGCTTTAAAGAAAATGAAGTGTGGAAAAGCTGTTGGACCTGATGATATTCTAATAGAGTTGTGGAAATACTTAGGAGATGAAATAATTTCTTTGCATACTAAACTTTTTAATATTATTTTTGAAGACAAAAGATGTCAGATGAGTGGAGAATGAGTGTGTTGTTTCTTATTTTTAAGAATAAAGATGATGCACAAGATTGTGTGAATTATAGTGAAATTAAGTTCATGTGTCATACTTTAAAATTATGGGAGAGAGTTATGGAGCATAGGTTGCGGCATGATACTAATGTTTCTCAAAATCAATTTGGATACATGTTGGTAGGTCTACTATGGAAGCTATATATTTATAGAGAGATTTGATGGGGAAGTTTAGACAAAATAAGGATGATCTACCTATGATATTTATTGATTTAGAGAAAGCATTTTATAAAGTTTCAAGAGACGTGATATGGAGAGTTCTAGAAAAGAATGATGTTGATAATAATTATATTTATGTCATTAAGGATATGTATGCATGAGCTATTACTTGTGTTCAAACACAAGGTGGTTTGACCAAGTATTTTTCTATTTCAGTTGGATTTCATCAAGGATCAACCTTAAGCCCTAATCTTTTTGCTTTAGTCATGGATGTTCTCACTAGACATTTGCAAGTGGTTACACCCTGGTGTATTCTTTTTGTTGATGATATTCTTCTTGTTGATAAGACTAGAGAGGGAGTTGAAGGTAAATTTGAATTATGGAGGTCAACCTTAGAGTATAAAGGTTTTCATTTGAGTAGATCTAAAACTGAATATATAGAGTGTAATTTTAGTAGTAATAGATCTAATGGGGGGATTGTGACTTTGGACAATCGAGTCATTAGTAAGAGTAAACATTTTAGATATTGTGGGTCTATTATTCAGAGTGATCTTGAAATAGATGACGATATTATTAGTAGAATTCAAGTTGGATGGTTGAAGCTTGAGGAATGCATTGGGCTTATTGTGTGATAAAAAAGTTACCCTCAAACTAAAGGGAAAATTCTATAAGATGGTGGTGAAACCTACAATGTTTTATGGTGCAGAATGTTGGCCATTAAAAGAGAGGAATAATATTAAGTATTGCAGAGATGAGGATGCTCAGGTGGATGAGTGGCTTTACTCTTAGA
This sequence comes from Dendrobium catenatum, assembly GCF_001605985.2. Classification (NCBI taxonomy): domain Eukaryota; kingdom Viridiplantae; phylum Streptophyta; class Magnoliopsida; order Asparagales; family Orchidaceae; genus Dendrobium; species Dendrobium catenatum. Next base: position 621,704 of record NW_021389983.1, read on the forward strand.
GACATGATACAAAATGAGCATATACGTGAAAAGGTTGGAGTGGCTCCAGTGGAAGATAAGATTAGAGAGTCACCTTAGATAGTTTGGTCATATTAAACGGCGGCCTTCCGATGACCCGGTTAGGAAAGTAGATGTATTAGATTTGGCTTATGTTAAGAAAGGTGGAGGTAGACCTAAAAAGACTTTGTTAGAAAATATTAGAAATGACCTTTTTTTAATAGATTTAAATGAGATTTGACTCTTAGCATGATACAATGGAGAAAAATAATTTACGTAACTGACCTCATGTAGTGGGGTAAAGGCTTGATGTTGTTGATGTTGTTGTTGTTGTTGTTTTGTATAACCTTTCCAGAGTGGCTCCAGAGGCAAGCGAGTAAACCACCTCATGATCTACTCGAGTGTCGTGAAAAAGAGGCGACACTTAAGGGTATCGTTTATGGCTAGCAGAGAGGTCATAGACTCGAAAGTTGCCACATGGTCTGTGGGATCAGTTTTGCCTTTGTATGAATGCCATCATCAGACTTTGGCTAGCCAACCACCATCATCGGACCTTGGCCACCCAATAGCCTCAATCAGGCTATTATCTTTCCACCATCATCAAACCTTTGCTAGCTGACCATCACCGTAATACCTTTGTCAGCCGACCACCGTTGTTAGGTCATTAATGTCATTGGACCTTCATTGTTGAACCTTCGTCGTCGAACCACCAGTTGACCATTGTTACCCGGTGTTTGTCAGCTTATTGCTGCCATCAAACCTTTGTCGCCCAACCATCACTATCGAAACTTCGTCGATTGGTCGCCGTCATTGCACCATCCAATCATCATCGTTAGACTTTTGATGTCCGACCACCACCATTGGACCTTCACCATCGTCAGATCTTCGCTGCCCAACCATCATTGTCAGACTGCTATTGTCTGATCACTATTGTTGAGCAATCGTCATCCAACCAATACTATCAGGCTGTTGTTACTCTGCCACATACATAAAAAATAAACTCTTACCACATTTTCTGCAAATTCTTAAACTCTTTAGTGTTGTCATCTCCAAGTTAAGGGATAGGTAAATATTTGCAACTAACAAACATGGTGAAATCATTACAGCTGAGCTAGGCCTCATAATTTTTTCTCTTTCTAGGTTTTTCATGTAAAAAATTTGATGTCACCCGTCCTCTATTCATTTTTCTATTTGTGTGTTGGATATTTGTACGTAATTTAGATACAAAAATTCTCTTATTTTACTGATGCAAATTTTCTAGTTCGCAGCAGTAGTATAAAGTTTTGATAGTTGAAAAAAATAAATGCGCCAAAATGAACAGTTTATGATAATTTTAGCAGGCTTGTTATGTTGTGATTGTAATTGACACTAAGAAATTCTATGATTTTGAATCTACAAAACTTCTAGCAATTTTTTTATTTGGGTTGCTGATATTGCAGTAACTTTAGCTTATTCGTTGATATTCTTTTTCTTGTCTTGAACTTGTGGTTATGGTTTCTTATTCGGTTGTGGTGACAATTTTATATGATATTACAATTCTGCCTGATTGCATGAGTTAGTTATACACAGTCGTACATTATAACTAACACCTCTTCGTAGTCTATACACAGGCTTCTGAAACCTCTTTACCTTGTGTATTAGGCCACTACTAGATTATTTTTGTTGAGAATAATATCTAACACATGGTGATGAATTTGGACTGGACTCTTTGAAGGGAAAATTTTCTATCTTCAGAAATTCTTAATCCCTATATTGCAGCTTGGGCTAGATTTTTGTAAAGCCAAATTAGATTGATCATAAGTAATTTTATTCAGAGGCTGATGTGAAAAGTCTTAGACTCCGTTTGGGACAGCTTTAGACAATTGCTTTTTGTCTTCTTTTAAGAAATTTTTTAACTAAAATGTAACTTTAGAAAGCAATTGGAAAGCCGTCCCTCTTGTTACTTTTTAATACAAAAATTTTTTGTACTAGAATTCTGTTTTAGAAAACAGTAAAAATGTTATTCCAAATAAAACTTTCGCATCTAAAAACCTGTGACATTTTTATAACAAAGTTGTTGGATGCTAACAGGGTTAACAAGGCAAGCAGGGTTGCAGGAGTGCTGGAGAACTTTTCAGAAGGGGAGAAATACGCTGAACATTCTCTCAGAAAATTTGTCCGTGGAAGATCTCCAGAAATCATGCCAAGTCTTAACAGCTTCTTCTCGAATCCAAGTAATTAAAGGTTTGTTGCTTCAGGAAAAGATGATCCTGAATGTATTTCTGCTATGTTTGCTTTGGATTGTGATATCAATACTTGTAATAATGTCCTCAACGTTTGAAACGCAACTGTTATGATCGTTGTAAGTGCCTATTGAGGTTGTTTGAGTGTTTGAAGGCTTAAATTGAACCAATATTTGTTTCTGGTTTATTCTGTTCTAGCTTTGATAATGAGCTTTGGTTGCTACCTGAAATGAGAAAGGAAGCTTAGCAGATCGTGATGGTTTTTAACTTTAAAAACAATTGATGGGATGATTAATATGTTGCCTCTGATTCTTTATTTGTTTTAGCTCTGGATTGAGAGAAGTGAAAGAGAGATTAAGATTTCGCTTGAATGATTTTTTGACTATTTTTTAAAGTAATTTTTTATTACAAAATTTTTTTGTTTATTATACTAAAATATTATTTTAGAATACAGCAAGAAAGTCATTTGTGTCATTACAAATGAAGATTAAAGTTTTGTTTGGAAATATTTTCTTACTGGTTTTTAGAATAATTTTTAATATAATTTTTTGAATTAAAAAATATTTAAAAACTAATAAGAAAGTTATCTCAAATAAAACATAATTTTTTCAGCCATTCATTTTTTTAATTGAAAAAAAAAAAAACAAATTGAGTTTTTCTTTATTATAGAGATAACTTCGTTTATACTGATGCGAATTATAAAGATCTGATTTTGTTTTATTTTTCATTAGAATTGGGTAAAACATTGGCAAAAAGATGATTATTTCATCTTTGTTACAGCAAAATTGTTAAGTTAAACGTAGGCATATTTGACCAATTACATCAAGCCAAGCATATTCTTAATGGTTAAATAAAGTACAAGAGACATCCCTTGCTGCTGCAAGATTGTTGCATTGCTCCTTATGACTAGTTTAAAATGCAAGTAAATATATCAATACCAGATGAGCAAGAGTAAATGAGTGAAGATATTCTAATTTTATTTAAATTAGATCTTACTAAGGTTGTGACTCAGTTAAAAAATTTATAGGCCCAAATTCAGCTCGACCAACTTACAAGCTTGAGCTAGAGTATACGCTTAACCAATTTACATATCAATCGAGTAGCTCAACCAGCTTACAAGCTCAAGCTAGAGTAAAAGCTCAAGTTCGAACTCGTTGCTCAATAAACTCGACTCATGAGCTCATTAATAAATCAAACTAAAGCTAAAGCAGGCTTAACTCACATAAACCCCTAACTAGAGCAAGCAAAGCCATATAGAATATAAAATTAAATTAAATGAGCACAAAAACATATTAAGAAGACACATATAAACCAGCTGTTAACATGTTCTGCAATTGAATTCTCTCCAAAAACATCTTAAGAATGGAAGAGCTACCTTTACCTTTCAAACTGAATAAAAGTGCAGATGTCAAAAGTTCTTGCTAGACTTAGGTTTAATTTGGAATGGCTTTCTTACGGCTTTTTAAACTAGCTTTCTAGTACAACAATTAAAATTTTTATACTAAAAAGTTGCTTAAAGACGCAATAAGAAAGCCGTCCCACACGAAGCCTTACTGAATTTGATCATTCAGGCTTTCCATGCAACGAAGCCCTGCCATTCATCATCTGTTACTAGACAAAATTCTCTGAAATCTACAATTGTACATCTAAACATAATAATATCTAATAGCCGATATCATTTTACAGTAAACTGCTGTGTTTTTCATTTTGTAGTTTCCTTTCCAGACCAATATTTATCCCCTTCAGAATTTGTTTTTTTCTGATAACTATATTCATCAATTGCCTTATATAAAGTAAGCAGAATTACCAATTCAAATGACCTCAACCAGAATGCAAATCTATACAATAAATATGCTTCTCCATCTACATGAATCAAAGCTGTTTTTTTTTACTAAAAAACTGTTAAAAAAAGAAATAAGAAAGTCGTCCCAAACGAAACCTTAATCTAACACGAGAAAAATGACCTCAACCAAGAATGCAAATCTATACAATAAATATGCTTCTCCATCTACATGAATCAAAGCTGTTTTTTTTTACTAAAAAACTGTTAAAAAAAGAAATAAGAAAGTCGTCCCAAACGAAACCTTAATCTAACACGAGAAAATTGATTATCAGATCAAAATAGATAGGGTTACCCACAACAAACCAAACAAAATTAGGGCACAACAAACAAACCAAAAAGGTAGGCTGGCACCATTCTGGACTTGTTTGGAATGGTAACAAAATAAATTTCCTGTACATACTTTGGAGAAAATGAATATACACAGAATTTCCAGCATGTACACTCGCATCAACCCAATAGTACTCTCCTTTACAGATCCATGATCCATCTTCTAAAGCAATATTTTTCTACTCTATTTGTAATAGAGCAGAAGTGGAAATTAAATTTAAATCTGATTCAAATTTTGCTTTGGAGCAAATAAATAATAATATTTACAGCAATCCTTTTAGCCAATTTTTACGAAGAGGAACAAAATGATAATTTATATGTTAGAAAGATTTTTTAAGTGATTTAGATATTAAGGTATTATATAAGTAAAGTTCTAACATAATTACACCTTCCATTCTTGTTTCAATAGGACATTTCCCAGTCAATGTGCAAAAAGGATAGTCTTCTATCATTCTTTAAAGCTTAGTTTAAACTTTAAGCTTATCTTAAAAAAATTCTTGAACCGAAGCAATAACCTAATAATTCTCCATCTTAATAAAAAACATATGGTAATATGTTTTAGATTTCCCATGTAACTTTTCTGAGTTTCTCCAAGCCAAAATTTCTAGAACAACTACATAACAAAAACAAACCATTACCCTACTACACGGGGACAGTACATGAATCTTTTTTCTCCATTGTGTTACATTAATAGTCAAATTCTTATTTAAATCTAATAAAAAAGTCAATTTTAATACTTTCTAACCAAACTTTTTAGGTCTACCTCTATCTTTCTTAACATAGATCAGATCTAATACATCTACACTCTCCTAACAAAGTTATCGAAAGGTCAACGTTTCATGTGACCAAACCATGTCTAATCTTATCTTTTCCATTGGATCTACTTAAACCTTCTCACGTACATACTCATTTTGTATTCTCTCTAAGTGTAAAGCCACTCATAGCATCCTCATCTCCGCAACACTTAATTTCATGCTTCTCTTTTAATAGTCAACATTCTGAACCATAAAATACTATACGTCTCACCACAATCCTAAAAAATTTCCCTAAAGTTTGAGGGGTACGTTTCTACCACAGAACATGCCCAATGCATTCCTCCACTTCAACCATTCAACTAATAATATTCACATCTATTTCACCATCACTTTGAACAATAAACTTGAGATATCTAAACTGTGTACTCTTTTTAATGACTTAATCAACCAATGTCGCAATCCCATCATTAGATATATTATTACTAAAATTACACTCCATGTATTCAATTTTAGATGTACATAAACGAAAACATTTAGACTTTAAGGTTGTCCTCCATATTTCAAGTTTTTCATTAACTCCCTCTCTATAGTCTTATCAACAAGAAGAATATCATTAGCAAAAAGCATACACCAAGATACATCCTCTTTCAAATGTCTAGTAAAGAACATCCATGACTAAAGCAAAAAGATATGGGCTTAAAACTAATCCTTGATGTAATCCAATTGAAATAGAAAAATATTTGGTCATACCACCTTATGTTTGAACACTAATAATAGCTCTTGTATAAATATCTTTAATGACTTGAATAAAAGCATTATTAACTCATTGTTTTTTTAGAACCCTCCAAGCCAAAATTTCTACCATCCCAAAACTTTCAAAGACTGAACAAACAACCTTGTAAAGCCCAAATGCATTGTCCAAGCTAATATGAAGCTGTATATTTTATTTTCAAAATTATTAAAAAATTTGTTTCAAATATTACCTAGGCATATAATCCATTAAAATCAATAAAACAATACATGCATGTGATTCAATAATTTTTTCAAGTCCATAAGAGAATCATAATGGAATAATATTCACGATTCTTTCATAAATATTGTTTAGCACAAGGGAATATAGAAATATTCTAGTTCATTATATAGAAAATTTTATGAGTTTCTGTTATTTGTTGTTGACAAGACATACATCGATCTGAACATCTACAATAGTCTTCGCCTGAACATGTGGCCTCATTTGCTACAGTATTCAAACTAAAGCCATGAAGTTATTTTTTCTCTAATTCATTAAGTCAACGTGATACAACACAAATGATGATGAAACTAAAGCAATGCAGGTCGATATTACATCATGCAAGATAAGGACCAACTATATTGGTCTCCATGAGAATCAAAACATCTCTTTAAACTTTCTGAGATTTCAGATTGCACAAAAACATTTTGAAAGCTACCTTCTTATGAAACATTCCTAACGTTTAGCTCAATGGCCACTCAATCCAGTAATCCTCACAATCCTTGCTGCTCTCCCTTTCTCTTGCTTTTTATGACCCCATTTGACACCCTTATCATTGATCTCCTCGTCATACTTTCCCTAGTGATCCCTACATAAATGTCAACCTTTAAACATTACAAATAGAAAGCCCTCTCCAACCACTAACCCAAGCAATCAATTATCTACCTTGGGCTTTTATCGTCCGAATCTACTACGTCATGAATCCCACATTGGAGTAAAGGATCCATCACAACTTGCTCAAATAAGAAGACTGCAAGCCTTGTAGCATTACTGCTACCTCAACATTAGGTCACATTATATGTTTTCAAGTCCTCATTGCCACTTCTTCCTTCAAGATTGTGAAGAATGCAAGCCTTGTATCTTTGAAGCTACCTCAAAATTAAGGCCCACTACTGGTTTCAAGTCCTCATCGCCACTTCTTCCTTCAAGATTGTGACTACACGTCCAAGGGAGAAAAAACACATAAAAACTATAATTTGATTGTGCTACAATAAGGTATCGTTCCCATTATCAGCGGAATACTTTCTTTTGTTAAGTGGTGAATCAAGTGTCATGCACGGTTCCTTGCTTTAAGATAAAATGTACGGACAATATGAAAAGAGATAAAATTCATTGAATTTTAAGTAAAAGATAAAATGTCTAAACAAATATAAAATCTTATATTTTAAATGAACAAACTTAAATTTTTAATAAAAACCCACTCATGGTGTTCGTTCCATTGTAAAACTCACACCATAGGGGCCAAAATGAAAGATTACACAAATCGGCTAGCCAATGTAATTCCCAGTTCCAATCGCACTCACACCATCACTCTCATCACCATGAGAGGCCTCCTTGAAGAAGATGACCAAGTCTTGAAACCTTAAAATGAGCTCTCCGTAAGAAGTACTTGAACCCCTCCCTACTTGTCTGGCCGAGGATGTAGTGGTACATGCTAGATTTGAAGAAGGATGTATACTTGTCTTCAGTTTCCTTGACCTCTATGGACGCCTTGGCGACCTCTACTTCAGTATGCTACTTTTCCTTTAAATTGCTTCCTTTGTAACCTTACCTCCTCCAAGTCCGCCTTTAGAGCATCTTTTCATGCTTAATGACCCCGTAAATCTACCTCATAACATTAAATGACTCAAGTGCCTGATATGATATACCACAGTTGAAATCATGGTTCAACTCCTCAGCCTACAAGACCTCAATTTGATTAAAATATCCTTAAGATAGGTCCAAATATCCATAACCCCCAACTTGAGCAAATTAAGAGTCCCAAGGAACATTTGGATCCTAGAGATCATTGGAAATTTAAAAACAATATAGAAGATAGAGATTAAAATCCCAAAGATCATGAAGATCAGCACTTCAGAGATGATAATGATGAGCACCACTATATATATCATTGGGAAAATAAAGCACAAGGTTTGATGTAACCAACACCATGATGAATATGACGCAATAAAGTCAAGCTCAATATCCTCACTATTAATGATGAACATGATCTTAATATTTTTCTAGATTGAATATTTCAACTTGACAATACATTTGAATGATCAAGAATATATTAAATATGCCAAAATTAAATTGCTTGGTGTTTGTTAAGAGATTTTGGCTAAGAGCCTAGTGCAACATAAATACAACAACAACATCATCATCATCAAGCCTTTGTCCCACTACGTGGGGTCGGCTACTTGAATCCTTTTCCGACATTGTGCCATGTTAAAACTTAAAAGTCAAATTCTCATTTAAATCTAATAAGGAAAGATCATTTCTAATATTTTCTAACCAAGTCTTTTTAGGTCTACCTCTACCTTTCTTAATATAAGTCAAATCTAATACATCAACTTTCCTAACCGGGTCATCAGAATGCCTCCGTTTAATGTGACCAAACCATCTAAGTCGACTCTCTCTAATCTTATCTTCCACTGAAGCTACTCCAACCTTTTCTCGTATATGCTCATTTCATATCCTATCTCTAAGGGTAAAGCCACTCATCCACCTAAGCATCCTCATCTCTGCAACACTTAACTTAGTATTATGCTTCTCTTTTAACGGCCAACATTCGGCACCACAAAGCATTGAAGGTCTCACTACCATCTTATAGAATTTTCTCTCAGGTTTGAGGGGGACTTTTCTATCGCATGACAAGCCCGATGCATTCCTCCACTTCAACCAAGGAACTTGAATTATGCTAATAATATCCCCATCTATTTAACCATCACTCTGAACAATAGATCCAAAATATCTAAAACGTGTACTCTTATTAATAACTTGATCACCCAAAGTCATAATCCCCTCACTAGGTTTATTGCTACTAAAATTACACTCCATATATTCAGTTTTAGATCTACTCAAGCGAAACCCTTTAGACTCTAAGGTTGACCTCCATAATTCAAGTTTACCTTTAACTCTCTCTCTAGTCTTATCAACAAGAAGAATGTCATCAGCAAAAAGCATACACCAAGGTACATCCTCTTGCAAATGTCTAGTGAGAGCCTCCATGACTAAAGCAAAAAAATATGGACTTAAGGCTGATCCTTGATGTAATCCAACCGAAATAGGAAAATACTTGGTCAAACCACCTTGTGTTTGAACACAAGTAAAAGCTCATGCATATATATCTTCACTGATTTGAATATAAGCGTTATTAACTCGTTTCTTTTCAAGAACTTTCCATAGCACTTCTCTTGGAACTTTATCATACGCTTTCTCTAAAACAATAAATATCATATGTAGATCCTCCTTATTCTCTCTATATTTCTCCAACAAACCTCTCATTATGCAAAAAATCTTATCAGAATATGAGCTTATGACAAAGTTAGACTAATGGATAAATATATTCCAAATTATTTTAAGTCTAAAATTATTAAGTAAAGTTTTGTTTGTATCCCAATTCAACCTATATCTACTCATAAACTTGAAGCAAGTAAATCAAATTGCTAATAAACATTTTACTTAATTTAAAGAGTATAATTCAAGATGCACTTCAAAAGTAGAAACATGAACATTAACATATAGATCTATAATGACCTTAGCTTTGAGATTATTGCGAAATTCAGACTCTTGGAACAATAGAATATTGAAGAAGCTCGTCATAGAAGCAGAAAAATAACTAACTTTTTCTTCTAAAAATAATGTAAATCATTTTTTCACAACTAGGATAAGTGCATTTAGATCTATTAATTCAATTGTTGTGTGCAACCCAATTCAACCTATACCTACTCCACAAAAATCCTAATTCTAAAAAATGATCAGTCCACACCACTATAATGATTGACCGGTATTATGGCTCTTACGCAAAAAGGCACCTATCCATTAGGTTATTCTTATAAAATTATGGCTTATATGCAAAATATGATGAACTTTCAAAACGTTATGATGAAAATATTAAAGGATTTGAGGATTATTAACCCCCTTTTTATGATGGTTTGAGCACAAACAGACAACAATTAATATCTTACATGGACTATCATGTACAAATGAATCTAAATTTGAGTAGGATATAGAAGTTGAATATGAAAAAGCAACTCATAAAATTTGATTTTAAAGCTTTTCATGATTTACCTCAATACAATTTAGCCATTAAACATCATGTAGTTGTAGCATTTCCCAAGTATGCATTTAATGATTATCTAGTATTATGTTTTGAGCATTTACATGAATTATATATTGGTTTAAAAGAAATTGTCATACATTTTGAAATATATGATTATCTTTGGTAAGTTTTCATAAAAGACTATGATTTAGTTTGTCTCACTTGTGCACATTATCTATATATTTTCCCTAAGTCTTGGTCTATCTTAGCCATAATAGGCAACAAGAATATATGTTTATGTTTTGCCTTTTGGCATTAATATTGGCCCTTTTAATGACGCAACTATATCAACAAATTGAAGCAATATAAAACTTCCAATTCGTGGTGTTGTTTCTGCAGATTGAGTTTATGCAGGATAGGTTTGATTATGTTTTTGCCACGAACATTCTACTAATAGCATTTGGAAATATAAAAAATAATGGAGATATCATCTACCTCAAACAACTTCCGCCACCTTACCATCCAAATGAGAGTTATTCTCTCCCTATGCGAAATGATGCAATATAGCAACAATTAGTTCAAATTGATTCAAGTACTCATGAGCCAAAAACAATCAATCCAACAAGGTAATTAAAAAGGTTGAACTAAATCAATTCAAATCTTTCTTAGCCTATTATTATTATTATTATTATTGTTCAAATTCTCATTTATATATTTTAATTTTTAAACGTAATAAGGATGAAGATTGCTTGTTTTTCAATAGACTTAGCTAATCTATAAACAGAATCTTATGCATGAATTTTTGAGAATCAGTCTCGGATTATGTAATAAAGATATGCATTTCAAAATGCTAGTATTCTAGCAGAGGATATATCATCTCCTTCAAGAGCTTCCACCACTTCACTATCCAGAGGAGAATTCTTCATGTCCTAGTAGGTGAAATGATGTAGTATAATCAACCAATTGGTTCAAACAGTTGGTCAAACCCAAGGAGTCAAACCAAGCAACTAAAAAGTTGAATTAAGCCATTTAAAATCTTTCTTAGCCTATTATTATTCTTATTAGTATTTTGCAAAAATTTTAATTAGTTATTTCAAATTTTCAATGGAATATGGATAATAATTGTTTATCCATATTTAAGCTTTAATTAATCTATAAATAGAACCTTATGTATGAACTTCTGGAATCAATTTTGATTTATGAAAAGTTTATACGATTGTTGCTTAGATTCTTAATGTTCTTGCCTCGATTCTTAATGTTCTTGCCTCGAGGATTCACAATTCAATGTCTTGAATATTTAACATCAACTTCTGAAATAGTGCCTAATAAACCTTACAATTTTTTTCCTTTCATCTCATACATTGATTTTTAAAAATTATGTGTTGTACCCTGTATCACAAATAATTGAGATAATAGTTATGAAGAAGCTAAATTTTGTAACTATTAATAGAGATACGAATGAATATGTTCATTGCCCTAAAGGTCACAAATAATTGAGATATCAGTAATGAAGAAGAAGATCGTCTATTAATAGACATAAGAATGAATATGTTCATTGCCCTAAAGGTAAGATGCATATTTTCCTTCAAGCAGATTTATATACATTCCAGCATTATTTGGATACATTCTAACATTATTTGATGTGCATGCTTACATTTCTTAACATGGCTGCATGCTGTACAATAAGGCATGCTTACATTTCTTAATATGACTACATGTTGTACAATAAGATCAACATACAACAACAACATCAAGCCTTTATCCCACTACGTGGGGTCGGCAAATAAAAATGAACATTTATAAATTCAGCTACAAATAATTATGATAAAAAATAAATAAAGATGATGTACATCCATTTAAGATACATAAGAATGAACATGTAAATTATACTATTGGAAAGATGCATCTTTTTCCTAAGTTGCTATGTAGATAGGACGCTTACATCATGCATGTGGAGATGATTTACTAAATTATGATGTCTATATTATTTTGGTATATCAATGTATCTGTATTGCTCTGAGCAATTTTAAGGTATTTCCATGTTAGTAAGTCAAAATAATAATAATAAAATGTAAAGTAGCCCTTAACAATGTACCTTATTGGTTTCCACTCAATTGGTCAATAAGGTAGCATAATTATTGATAACTTCTTCAAAAGAAGTGCCTTCCTTGTAGTGACGATAACATCTAACCAGAAAGTAAATCATGTTCATTTAAATCAAACTCTAGCAGTTTTTCATATTTAACACCAAATTTTCAATGAACAAAGATATATGCAAATACACGATGCCCGTGCATTCTAGGAAAAAGATCTGTCTAAAAGAGGTAGAAGAAGCCAACTAAATGCCTAATACCATAAATATAGTTAGCCAAACAAAATTCACAAGAAAATCTGCATTAAAAGTATTTTTTTTTTCTTAATGACTGATGCACTTGTATGAAATGAGGATAGTTCCCAGATAAATACAAAGGTAAGAGGGAGGTATACTTAAAGGACTACTAAATCATAATATTCTCATTCCGAGTTATTAAAACATATAAAACTTACAATCATCTTTTTTAGATAAAGCCATGTGAGCTTGATTAGGTCAAAATCCTCTAAATCTTAAATTATAGCCATTCTTTTCTTTACCCATAGATTTGTGAGGCTCTTTGCATGAGGGAGCTCATTGTTGCTAACAAGCATCCTTAAATAAAGTTGAATCGGCTATCTTCTTTAACTAGGTATATCAGGCTACAACAACTTGCGATGAGGGAACCAAGGATGTTGATCTGGTTTGTACCCCTTTCCCCAATAATCTCTTTGTCAAGGTAGGTGCAACCACATGGCATTTATAGTCCAATTCAGGATTTCTCCCTCAAATGTTACCAATTTCCTAGCTTATTCCAATATCTCTTCAAGCTATGATATTATGAACCTTTATAATCACCTTAGATTGAGTCCCAGGTATTTCCTTTGAATGAACCTTTAAATCCCTCTTTGAATCTTAAATCCATTAAAAATAAGTCTCTGGGACTCAATCTGCCTACATTGATAATATGAACCTTATAAAGTGCATTGCTCGATGACTATCAACCCTATTGAGGAAACCTATAGTCATCTTTCAAAGCCAATAGAATTTTGGCATTTCAATTGGGGATTGTTTACTCTCAAAATGCAAAATACGTCTTCCATTTAGTCCATTGACTGAATCCAGGTCACCAAATCTCAAAATACAAATTTTCTCTACAAGATCAAGTACAACAAATAAAATCAAACTTTTTAATCCGCAAGTCTAATAGCAGAACCAAAAAAATAAAGCTCAACAAGTTTGAAGACCAATCATAACTGTATTGGTCCCGTTCAATAAGCCTAAAGGCACTAGCTAGTCACTTGGCTCTCAAGTTTGAGAACCAAACCTAAAAAAAGTTCAACAAGTTGGAAAATCAATCCTGAGTGCATTAATCTAGTTCAACAAGCCTAAAAGCCTAAAAGCAGAGTCAGAGTGAGTTTCTCAACGCCTAAAAAAATCACAATTATCTAAGTAGCACAAATAATATGCAAGATTGCACAACAAAATCTTAAACATATGTAAATTTTCATATTTTCCAATTGGGTTAAGAAAAAAGATAAGATAAAAAAAAAATACATAAGACTAGCTGATGTGGGGCCTAGGGGTTGATCTATAACGTACTATCCCTGCATCATGATAAGGTTATCTTATGAGTTGAACTCATGTCCTCCAAAAAACAATGGGAAAAAACTTCTCACCGTTTTTCTGAATCCACCCTATAAGATAGTATTCAAATAACAGAACTAAATTTAAATAGAAAATAGATATCCATGAAGGTAATGACAATTTTAGAGATTTCATGTTCACAAGTGTAAATGAACTTGCGCTAGGAAGTTGGGATATCAAAACCAGGTGTCAATCCTATAAGCCAGGGCTGTCAGTGCATCAAGGGAACAAACAAAGATATGTAATAAATGAGAAGAAAATGAATGGAGTTTGGAGTTATTATAAGGAATTAGATAATAAATTAGTGAAACTTTTCCGTGTTGAATTTGCATTTTGAAATAGATAACAAGTAACAATCATTTCAAATATTCAGTAATAATTAGATAAATTTAGCCCTTGAACATTAAAATTAACACAATAAACAATTAGCATGCTTACTCTTTTAAGTTATGGTCTAAATAATGACCGTAACATGACCACACGTGTTTTTTTTTTTTTTTTTTTTTTTTTTTGAGAGAGAGAGGAGACAACTGTCCAACTAGCTGTGGGCAGCATGACATGTCATTTGCACATTAAAAATCATGCCAATGAGAAAATGAACATTACAAGGAGAGAATGAAGCCTACAAGTTCAGGTGCGCCAATAAGCCAACATCTATGTTGCACCGATACGAATACGGCGACACGGATACGACACGATATAGATACGGGACACGTCAATTATTAAAAATATAGGAAACGGGTATGGCGCGGACACGGTATTATAATTTATAAATCATACATAAGAATTAAGATAACAATCAAAGCATAATATTTGAAATTACAAAAAAAAAAAAAACAACAACAACAAAATCATTTGTAGCCTTGTAGCTTATAATATCAAAATATAAGAAAGCATTAAATGTCTAGTACAACAACAAAAGCATAAACATAAATTATCTAGGACATGAAGTTTCAACTATTCAATAGAAGGAATGATATGATTAGCTTCTTCATTGGTTTGTCTTTGAACTTTTATATCATCTTCAATAAATGTCATAGCTTCTAATTCAGGCTCATCAAGTGAAAGATTAGTAATTTCTAATATTCTCATATCATCAAGAAACTCAAATCCATCTCGGAAATGAGAGAACCTTGCTTGCAGCCCCGGAAGTAAATACGATGCGTCTTTTTTTTTTATTTCTTTTTGTTTTTCAACGGACACGTGTATCGGATACGCGTGTCCTTTTGAAATTAAATAGTGTTTTAATTGGATACAGCTTTGGTGCATCCGACACGTATCAGTGGCGTATCGGAGGCGTATCCGTGTATCGATGTATCGGATACAGCACGCCTTCATAAATAGGTGTATCGGTGCAACATAGGCCAACATGCCATGCAACGAAACATAACAATACAAAATTGCCCTATATGAAATAGATCCTTTGACATCTATGTATACTATTATCAGCTCAACAGAAAACAACACATTATGTTAATGTAGAAGTATTAAGGCGAAGAAACAGAAGCTTAGAAGGAATTACAATGCAAACAGGGTAAATCAATCTAATTGCCAAGCAAACAGGGTTCAAGCTTTAGCAAGGATGAATGAAGGGAGATTGGGTAAAATGAGAGCTGGCAAAGTAATGCCATCCGCTAAACAAGAAATCAAGGAAAGTATCTGTAAGAGATGAACTCAGCATAAAGGAAGCAAGGATTGCAGCATTGAGGTTTGGAGATAGGATATGTAGTAAATCTAGTGATGTGGATGTAGGAGACAATAAAAGGTACATGGCATTGAATTTTCTAGCAGAGTATCTCGAAATGGAAAGGTAAAGCAAATTCATCATCAATGTCATTTAGCCTAATCCCAACTATTCTTGTTACAGCTTTATAAATTATTATTTTCCATTTGCTTATGCATGTATTGTATAATACAAATGTTTTTGAACAACTTCCATCAATGTTAACACCATAGATCCATCCATTTTCCTTCCAAATCTTTTACATAAATTTTATCTATACCATCATGCAAGTATTGTATGATGCAAATCTTTTTGAACAACTTACATGATATCCTCTTAATGCAAAATACTACAAAGGCACATCCACTTCTTCGCAACCCAACTTTAGTAATATAAGTGAAAGCTATCACACCAATATTTCAGTTTATCTTTAATAATATTGCTAGAAAATTATTAATATTATCATCTTTTTCAACTAATTCTAAATCATTTATTCAACAAAACGCTTCTCTATTTTTTAACTTTCCATCTATTTTAACAAATGTCACATTGATTACAACTTACTAAAAACATATACCAAGGCATCTCATTTTAAAAGTATTTTATAAACAACCTCATGGCCAACACAAAAAAGATAAAAACTCGATGTCGATCTTCAACATAATTTTGCAAATTATTTTTTTCTTTAAATCATAACAAATCAATTATCTACTTGACCCATAGTTGTCAATGGTGCAAAATAGCGTACGGCGTGGCGCACCTACGGCGCAATGTTCATGGCACGGAGCAGGCGTTCAAAATAGCGCACGCTATTTGCGCCACATGTGCGCCATGGCGCATAGCACAAGGCGCAAAATAGTGCGCCAAATTGTGTTTAATAATTTTTAGTATACTTATGAATATTTTTTATATTTATTTGTTTTTATGTTTAAATAATATATTTTATATTTTAAGATAGATGAAACCTTTTGTTCGCTACCCTAATTTCACGAAAGGAAATTTTCGCTCTCTGCTTCCGCCGAATACATTTGCTTCTCTCCGCCGAATCCAGCCGAATCCAATCGCTGCTTCCGCCGTTCGCTACTTCCGCCGAATACATCCTGCAAGCTTCTCCGCAGACTCCAGTCGCTGTTTCCGCCGAATTCGTCCAAAGACTTATTCGCTGCTTCCACCAAATACGTACCGCAGAGTCTTTTTTTCCGCCAAATCCAGTCCTGTTCTTCGTCTGGTTCCGCCGAATTCGTCCCTCAGAGGTATGATTCCCTCGAATAGACTTTAGTAAGCTCATGAAAATGAGGCAAAGATATCTCGAGAACCAACAAGCTTATGGGAACCATTATTATATAAAATAGACTTTACCAGTCTAATGAGGGATGCATTTTCATTGACTTAGTAAATCCAAGGGTAAACCATGATTCTCTTTAATTCACATAAACCTTTATAATTTCTGTATAATTTGCGCCATGTTCAAAAAGGCGCGCGCCGCGCTGTGCGCAATGCGCCATGGCTCCAAAGGGACCTTTGCGCCGTGGTGCGTCATTCGCCGTTAACAGGTATGACTTGACCATATGACTTGACCATATGAATTCTCAAGGAAAACCAAAAAACATATATTTATAGTTTGTGCTCCGAGAAATTCAATCACTTGATTGCTCAGTTTTAAGTTAGGAATATTATACATCTAATACAAAAAATGGATTATTTGCAAAACTAACTCTCAAGAAAAAAAAATGAACAAGTAAACTTATGTATTTCTGCATGCCATAACCAAATTCTTGGGACTTTAATAAAAGTGAAAAATATAGCTTAAGATTTATTGTGCTCTTCAAGATTTCAGTGATATTATAAATATAAATAGTTGGCCATTAGGTTCATAAAAGATCAATTTTCAAATGTTATATATGTAATTGCTCCTTCTAAGTTTTGAGGCTTCATTGAACTATAAAGTACAATGGATTAGTTTTAATGAATGAAAGTATAAACTATGTATATCATTATGTGATTATAATGTTGATGACATCTCTATTCAAACTGAAAAACACCTTCAATAACAATACTATCAGATACAAAACTTTTTTTTTTTTGTGAAACTTATAAACTAAGATAGAAATAAGTATTGGTTCTATATATCCTTACAAATCAGCATGAAAAAATGAACAGTAGCTACTCCAGTATGAAAGTAAACAAAGAGAAAGAGACCAAGGCAACATTACAAAGAAGGATGAGAAATTAATAATTTAACATGGGGCACTATCAATCAGAGGCATTCAATCAACAACCAATCAAGCTGGAATGTCATGAACCAAAAAGCTATCCAAAACCAAGTTTTAACATGAAGCAAAATGATTGCTAACTCCAAACCTTTAAAACAGCATAAAAATAAGTAAAATTATTTTTATGATGAAAAATGCACCAAAAGTGAATATAGTGAAAGACTTTGAACCTTCTTTATTGAGGCGAAGAGTCCTATATAGAGGAAGAACTAATAATGTTAAAAAACGGGGAGGTTGAGAGAAAAAAAAATTAATGACTTAAGGAGAGGAGCAGAAGACATAGATGGACAGTGAGTTGCACTTCAAAACTAGTAGAAAGAGAGAATAGCCAATCCCACGAGAGAGTGCCAAAAGAAAGCCTGTTTTTTTATTCAACCTTCAACCATCTTCAATTATACCCCAATGCCTATGATTCATAAAAATAACCATAATTTCCTTGGGCAATCTAACTACAATAAACTTCATTGCGTTGGGAAGAACTGTACTAAAAGGGAGTTGAAATGCTGCTGCTGCAGGAGGAATTAGAAGTCCTTCACTTTATTATTTAAAAATAAAAAAGGTTTGGTGGAGGAATATTAGGAAATGAGATGGAGAATTGTTAGGAATTTAAATCTGAATTGGACTTTCAATATGGAATAAACTTGTTGGAGATTTAAGTGGAATGGAGTAGAGAAAAGGAAGAGAGAGAGAGAGACCAGCTGTGAGCTATGTATATCTCCGTGCATAAGGAGCGTCAGAAAGAGGAGTTGCATCTGGTGACATAAGGAATGAGAAGATGAAGGCTTATGAGCATGGAAAAGATGGAATTTTTTACTTACCCACGTGGCTCACAATAAAGGAAAAAAATAAATAAACTAGAAATAAAGGATTGGATCATGATAAGGAAGATGTGGGCATGACAAATTGATGTTGAACAGAAAAAAGTGAGGATTAGGAAGAAAACTTGGTTGATAAGATAATGCCATGATTAGAAGACATCTTAAATGAAGATTCTACATTGGCTACTCAGATTCAAGAATCTAGCTCTCTAACACAAATTGATACTGAGCAAGGAACCAAAAAAAAAAGTGACGATCTTTAACCTTCATTTGTTGAAAAAGGAATAATCCGATGTTAAGGAAAAACCAAAAAGGGTAAAGAGGGGGTTGAGAAGATCAAATAATGAATGCCATGGACAGAAATAAAATGCGCTGAAGAATTGATCCCCACCCAAATGAAAGTCAATTCTTAATGCCATCTTCAACCATATGAAATTACATCCAAAGCATATAATTTATAATAACTCAAATTTTTTTGGGACAATCTAACACAAATAACAATGACAAAATAACTAGAATGTCAACAATGACAAATGACCAGTTTACACCTAATAGAGAACATGCATACCCAAAGTTGGGAGGATAAGCCCACCACTTAAATTGATAGCAAGCAAACAGGTTCATAAAACGAAGGTGTTTCCACTCTTATATCCTCACACTTATAATAAGGACTTTGTTGACTTATTCAGCCACATTCACTTAAATCCAGCAATTGTTGGGAGGCGAGCTATTTATTTCCAATCCAGGGGTAGCGCAATGGATTTTCTTTTATCAATTATGATGGGGACATCGACAAGAGATTCTGAAGCATTTATCAAAGGAAACATCGGACATTGATGGCCATGATGGAGAGCCTTTACTTTTGATGAGCTTTCTGTAATAGTCATTTTTATATTTCAATTTTTCCGTTTTTACCCCCATAGGTATGTAGTTTGCTTTTGTAGCCCGAGGGGCATTCTAGTCTATTTTCTTTTGTCATGTCGAGGCCTATATATGACCCCATCTTATGTATTTGGGATGATGATTAATTAATAAAATTTCTGAGTTTTCTTTGACTCCCTCAAGGTTGAGTGTTTGAAAGAAGAAGGAAGGTCTAAGGTGTGGGCAATCACAATACCCGTCAACCTTTGGAAGGGTCCAAGGTTTGCGGCTCTAATTCTTGATCCTCTTATCTGCTCCGATCACCATCCTCTCTCCCCCACACCACCGGCCTACTCCACCCCCCATCGCCCCTCTCACTTTTCCCTACCCGACCACCACCATAAACTCGCCGGCCCCTTGGGCGTCCACTCCTCCACCACCCGTTCCCCCACCGTGGCTCCACCACCACTCCTCCTACCCAGCCACATACGTCGACCATCATCCCTCATCCATCCCCTAGCCACCCATTAATTGCTTTGAATACATTCCTAATGTAGGAGGACAAAATTTGGAGGGATTTTAAATTCAAATTCAAATAGATTTTGAGTTCATTCCTTTCCTAATTTTCTTAACCTAATTAGATAACTCTTTTAATCCCTCAAATTTGAAATCAATTTCAAATTTTTTCTTTAATTTATTTAATTGTTTGGGCCCACAATTCCAGGTAATTAAATCCCTCAAATCCCCCTCCATAGGGCCGGCCACCCCCTCTCTTTCCAATCACATTAATTGGATTTCAAATAATGCTCCAATTAATTAAATCTCTTGGCCTAATTCCCTCCCAATCTCCTTTAATTTTGAAATTCCCCTAACCCTACATTAATTAAAATCTGAATTTATTTTAAGATTTTATAATCAAATCCCTCTCCAATTCCTTTCCTAGCCACCTCTCTCACATCCTAACCCTAGCCCACCGCCGGCCCTCCCCTCTTTCCCCTTGCTTTCCCTTCTTGTTTCACAAGCCCGCAGCCCCAAGGAGTCCAAGAGAGGAGCCTCCCACACCCATGGATGGCTGACCCTGAGGTCGACCATGGTTTTGTCTACAACACACAAGGAGAAATCGACATCCTCCGTTCTCCTTTCTACGAACCGGATTGAGAGTACGACGACTCGGTGGAAAGTTACGTCAACCGCATCATTTACTGCCTCGCCGAGACGATTGAGATTCAACAACCCAGAGCACCTTGGCTTCTCATCGGACGATCCACTCCTCCTCCACCGCCGACTACCTTCTCTTGGATCAAAGCCGTTGGTGTTACTACCATCTTAGTGGCTTCGTTTAGTGTGCTGAAAGCTTCTCTCCGCTAAAGCCATATATTGAGTATGAGTGAGAATGGAAACTCTTAGTGATCTTTCTAAATATTAAGCTTTGGATTTTGCTACGGCATATCTAGTGTTGTTGTGATAATTTCTGAATTGTCTTAACTTGTTCTAATATCCTAAGTTTTGTAACTGCATGCCACGACAAAATTGATAATTGAAAATTCTTATAACCATGCCATATGACTCATTAATCTTAAGTAGCACGCTTCGCAAGACTTTTATTAATTCCATGCAATTCTTGGTTGGTTTTACATCATCTTGATATCAGAGCATGGTAGGCATGCGTTAATAATACTAGAAGTCATCCTAGGAGTCTAGCTATCCAATCCTTAATTTCTTTGCATGATAACATCACCTACATATTTTATTTTCTGGTTTTTCTTGTTGTCCAGTAAAAATCTGCATCATCTAGTGACATTTAGGAGAGTCTAACTTAGCATTTAGGTGCTGTCCTCTCTCTAGCAACCTCCCTAAAACACCTAGATACTTAAACTACTGTTTCACCTTGTTGTCCAAGACATTCCCGCATCACTTAGTGTCTTTCTAGTGAGTCGAACTTTGCTTCTTTGCTGTCCTCAACCCCGGAACATCCCTAATCATACCCAACTGTTTACCCATGGATCCGGAACAAGTTCAGGCGACTTTAGACTTATTGTTGGTCAATTAGGTTCGGTTACTCAGCAAATTAGAAACACCCAAACTGATTTAGCGGACTTTCGACGCCAAACAAGAGAACGCCTAGATAACATTGAACGTTTAGGGAACCCAGCAATCTATACACCTTCAATACCTCATTCCTCTTATGCCGAAGAGGCTCGTACTGATTATGGACCTCCCTGAGACTACTATCGTCCCAACCAAAGACCCCATCAAGAGCCCACTGGACAAAACCCCACTTGGGGAGATAACGACGCTCAATTGCTGAAAAACATTAAGATTGATGTCCCATCTTTCGATGGCACCCTGGACCCTCAAGTTTTCCTAGATTGGCTCAATGGTATGGATATAGTTACTTCAAGTGGTATAATATCTCGGAAGAGAGAAAAGTGCGATTTGCTAAAATGAAGTTGACGGGTAGGGCTAGTCACTACTGGACTAACCTCGAACACATGCGCAAAACCCGATGGGAATATCCCATCACATATTGGAGGACGATGAAGCAAAAACTGAAACAAAAATACCTCCCTCCTTCATACTAACCTAGACTCTTAGACCGTTGGAATAGGTTGACCCAGGGTAGCAAGCCGGTCAAAGAGTACATTTCTGCTTTTGATGACTTTATGATCCGTTGTAGTAGTGAAGAGACCACCACTCCTGCCCAACTTCTTTCTATGTTTAGAGCCAGATTAAAAGAACATCTTAGGAATGAACTTTTCACCATATGAGTGACTACCTTAGAAGCCTCTTGTAGTCTTGTGTTAGACATAGAAGAATCTAGAAGACATGTCCATTCTAGGAGCCAAGACTCTCGTCCTAACCCATTTAAACCCTCCTTTAGCCAACCACAAAACAAACCAACTGGCCTCGTAACCAGTCGACCCACTGTTGGGTCTTTCAAACCCCGCTCTGACTATAAGGGTAAAACCCCTAAACGAGAGACACCCAAAACAACTGCGGGAACTAAATGCTTTCGATGTCATGGGTATGGACACATTGCCTCTCAATATTCCAGCCCGCATAAACTCACGATAATCAAGGAAGTGGTAGATAAAGAGGAAGAACCAGATACCGATTTTGTTCATCACATGGACGATGATGAAGACTTCTTCGGTGATGAGGACCCCATTGAGTTGCAAGTTGTTAGATGTGCCTTGTTTCAACCCAAGCCGAGCGATGATTGGCGTAGGACGTCTATTTTTCATACCTTTACCAAAATCGGAGATAAAAACTATAAGATTATCATTGACAGCGAAAGCTGCATCAATGTTGTCTCTTCCACAATGATAACCAAACTTAACCTAAAATCGACACCCCACCCAAACCCCTATAAGGTTGCCTGGATTAACTCAACTACCATGGAGATTAAAGAAAAGAGCCTTATCCCTATAGAGTTCGTGGGATATCAAGAAAAGATTTGGTGTGACGTTTTGACCATGGATGTGGGTCAGATTATCCTTGGTCGCCCTTGGCTATTTGACAACGACGTCCATATTTATGGGAGGACGAATACCTGTGTGTTTGAACATAACGGGAAAAAGATCAAATTGATACCCTCCCAACCCAAAAGCCTAGTAAGGATGAAGTTAAGCATGTCCTTGTTAAGCCTAACAAAAGTCTAAACTTCTTGACTGCGAAGGAAATGGATGTTGAGTTTCATCAAGGATCCCCCATGTATGCCCTTGTAGCTAGGGAAGTAAGTGTTGACCAAGAGAAACATGTTCCCGATGAAGTTAGACCCCTCTTAGAGACTTTTGCTGACGTCTTCCCAAAAAACCTACCCAACCATCTCCCACCCCTTAGGGACATCCAACATGTCATCGATCTTGTTCCGGGAGCTTCTTTGCCCAACCTCCCACATTATCGCATGAACCCAACGGAACATACTGAGTTGAAGAAATAAGTGGACGAGCTCTTGCAACGCAGCTTCATCAAGGAGAACCTTAGCCCTTGTGTTGTCCCCACCCTTCTGACCCCCAAAAAGGATGGATCTTGAATAATGTGTGTTGATAGCCGCGCTATCAACAAAATCACAGTCAAGTATCTTTTCCCCATCCCACGTCTAGATGACATGTTAGATATGATGACAGGAGCCACCTTATTTTCTAAGATTGACCTTAAAAGTGGCTATCACCAAATTAGAATCTGCCCGGGAATGCCTTCCAGTCTGAGCAATGCACCGAGTACATTTATGAGAGTTATGACCCAAGTCCTCAGACCCTTCTTAGGAAAGTTCGTGGTAGTCTACTTCGATGATATTCTGATCTATAGTAATCCATTGGATCAACATATCAATCATTTAAAGCAAGTTTGTGAAGTCTTGAGGAAAGAACAATTGTGTGTGAATCCTAAAAGTGTACGTTCCTTACTGATCATGTAATCTTTCTTGGATTTATCATATCCTCCCAAGGTCTATCCGCTGACCCTGAGAAAGTACGAGCAATTAATGAATGGCCCGAGCCAAAGAATATCCGAGATGTTAAGGGTTTTCATGGACTGACCGCATTCTATCGGAGGTTTATTAGAAACATTAGCGCTATAATAGCCCCAATCATGGTTTAAAATTGCACAATAAGAGGCACGCCTTAGCACAATTTTGCCCCTTTAAGCCTCAAAGCCCATGCAATGAGTTTAGGATTTGAGTACATGCTTGGAGTTATCTACTACCGCGAGTTGGGTTGGAGTCTCCTTCGACCAACCGCTGAAATCTCTTCTTCTTTGTGGTTCCATCTTCTTCTCAGAATCGCTAGGTGCATGCTCGGTATCACTCTGTACAACAATGTTTGGTACCACTAGGTACATGCTCGGTACTTCTCGGTACAACTCAGTACATGCTCGGTTTCGTTCTGTGTCTTTCCATACAAACAACTTACGAACTTTAAAAACAAGCATAACTTCAAAAATACTCTTACAATAAAAATTTGTTCCCCGCCAGGGGGTGCTTGGACCCTCGGCAGACCGGTATATTGTTGTATTCATCATCTTTAGTAATAGTTGTTAGAGTTAGTTTGCTTTTTCATGAGTGCATGCTTTGTATAAGTTTTTTTAATGTAGAATGAGTGATGCATTATGTTTAGGGATTCGATATATTGCACTAATATATTCTTCTCATAAATGATAGTCAGAAGTAAGGATAAAGCTGCATCAGGTCATAGAAAAGATCCAGCTTGGAAACATAGCACTTAGGTGGATGTAGGGGGAAAGATGGAGTTTGAGTTGAACTATATTTCATATTGTCTTATTATTGGGATATTTTGATTTCACTTCATCTTATGCATTTTTATGTTTTATATGTTATTTGCTCATTAGTATATACAAAATTTATCAATTTATGTTTACACAGTTTTTTTATTTTGAGGCTTACGCCTCGCCTCACGAAAGAAAAACGCCTCAATACACGATTATGCAATTTTAAACATTGACCCCAATAACAGATTGCTTACATAAAGGAAAATTTCACTGGACTACTTCTTCCACTAAGGCATTTAAGGAAATAAAGAAACAAATGGTAGAGGCTCTGGTTATGAAATTATCTGATTTCTCTAAATTTTTTTAGGTAACCTGTGATGCTTCAGAAATTGGCATTGGTGGAGTCCTATCCCAAGAGGGACACCTAGTCACTTACTTTAGTGAGAAGTTGAACAACATTCAGTAGTGTTACTCCACCTATGATAAAGAGTTTTATGCTATCATCCAATCTCTTAGGTATTGGAGACACTACCTACTTCCCCAAGAATTTATAATCTTTTCAGATCATGAGGCGTTACGATACACAAATTCTCAAAAGAAACTCAATGCCCGACACGGAAGATGGGTTGAATTCCTGCAAGAGTATACTTACACCATTAGATACAAAGTGGGATCTGAAAATAAGGTTGCAGATGCCTTAAGTTGTTGAATAATGATCACTAAAGAAATGAGGGCTGAAGTAATTGGATTTGAGCGGATTAAGGAAGATTATAAAGACTGCCTTGATTTTAAGGAAACATACTCATTATTGACAACTGGATGTAAGGGAATAATCGATGATTTCTTTTTAGAGGATGGATACCTTTTTAAATCCCAAAAACTTTGCATACCTAACACTTCACTTAGAGAGTTTCTTGTATGGGAAATACACACTGAAGGGCTCACTGGTCATTTTGGGCAACCTAAAATTGTCACTTCAATAGAACACCAATTCTGTTGGCCTAGCCTGAAACACGACGTTAGTAAGCTAGTGAGTAGATGCCATATTTATCAACTAGCTAAGCAACGAAAATAGAATACGGGACTCTACACTTCCTTATACCTAGTTGCCCTTGGCAGGATGTGAGTATGGATTTTATTCTAGGCATGCCCAAGACCGCCTGCCCAAGACCCTTAGGAAACATGATTCAATCTGTATGGTCGTCGACCACTTTTCTAAAATGACCCGTTTCCTCCCGTGTTTTAAAAACTTTGACGCTTCTCGGATTACCAAATTATATTTCGATGAAATTGTTAGACTATACGGACTAGCGAAAATCATAGTTTCTGATCGAGACATTAAGTTCACTAGTTACTTTTGGAAAACCTTATGGCTCAAGATGGATACGAAACTCCAATTTTCCACTGCTTTTCATCCCCAAACTGATGGACAAACCGAAGTTGTTAATAGGAGTTTGAGTAACCTTCTAAGGAACTTAGTAGGAGAACATGTTAGAGATTGGGATTCCAAACTTCCAGTAGCTGAGTTTGCTTATAACAATTCCGTTAACCGAACCATAGGTCTAAGTCCCGCTGAGATTGTGTATGGGTATAAGCCTAAACAGCTTATAGATTTAATCCCCATGTACCCTAAGATGAGAGCATCAAAGTCTGCATTCGCATCTCATCTCCAAGAATTGCATAAGGAAATCAATAAAAGAATTCAACAAAGCAATGCTCACTATAAACTTAATGATGATCGTAAGAAAAGATTTAAAGAATTTAAAATTGGAGATTTTGTAATGGTACAGATTCGTCCAGAACGTTTCCCTCAATGAGCCGTTAAACAGTTGCATGCTAGGAGTGCAGGGCTTTTTAAGATAATTTCAAAAGTAAACAGTAATACTTATGTGCTAGACCTTCCCAAAGGTTTTAATATAAATCTTACGTTTAATATTGAAGGTTTAGTAACCTTTGAGGGACCTGAGTTTAACCCTATTAATCCACTACATGATGAGACTTGTGTGAACCCACCCAGTTAGATCCCTAACATATCTCCACTCCCCAATTTATCTCATTTACCTAATGCAGAGAAGGTTGAAGCTATACTTGACGATGAAATCATTTCCACTAAAGATGGTGGGCGCCAAAGGTACTTGGTTCGTTGGGAAGGAAAGCCGGTAACAGAGGACACGTGGATTGAGCGGGATGAGCTGCAAAGTTTGGATCCAGGTCTTATGATCATGCCTTATGACTCATTAATCTTAAAGTAGCTCGCTTCGCAAGACTTTTATTAATTCCATGCAATTCTTGGTTGGTTTTACATCAAATTAACTCAATTATAGAAACTCTTGCTTAAATAAAGGCAAAATGAAATGTGAAATGCTAGTTAAATGAGACCAACCAAACTCAAGCACAACAATAAAGAGCAACAATAATTTTCAAACTTCACAGAAGCCCGCTTGCTAAAGAAAGATGGCTCTTTCTACCCCCTACTTGAGGAAAATTGAAAGAAGGTTAACTATCCCACAACTACTTATGTGATGGTCATAGAGTGTCAAGAGCAACAATCATGTCCATGGGAATTGGCATGGAAGGCCTCACATTAGTAAAAAAATTCCTTTCCCGGGTGTAGCCTTGATCTCAGACAAATAAAACAAATAGGATCCATAAACTGAAGGATACCATAATGATGACTTGGTTCAGTGCTAGTTATTTTATTGTCCAAACGGATCTTAGGCCTCAAATGGCACATGACATGTAGATTGCTTGTTTCAATTATGCTCCCGTCTACAATATCAAGGATTGGGAAGCGTCTCCCAAAGTGGAACTTTTATTTGGTCCGGTGAACGTACGTTCCTCTACGTTCGGCCACCAATGTATTAGCTCCACGTAGCAAGAAGAAAAGACGCCGACCCGACTCGCTGTTTTTTGGGTTCTCGCACATGCGTTTTTTTAACTCTCTCTCCCAAAGGATTTGGCCGAAGAACCGCGTATAAGAGAGATACAGCGAGCTCCCGTTTTTGCTTGCGATCAAAATGGAGTAACTTTCCATCCTGAAGAAGGGAATGACGTCGGAGAGTATGGGGAAGAAGCTCTCTCTCTCTCTCTCTCT
>NW_021389983.1:649702-662624 GCF_001605985.2 Dendrobium catenatum
AATACCGAGCAAATCTCTAGCAATACCGAGCAAATCCTGAGCAAATACCAAGTTGTACCGAGTTGTAAAAAACTCGGTACAACTCGGTATTTGCATGGTATTGGTCTTCACAGAGCGGTATTTCTCATTTTTACAAAGCAATACCTAGCAAATACCGAGATACCGAGAAAATCGCGAACATAGCATTTCCGGGTTCCGCTCCGGGTCAAGTCGTCGGGCCGCGCGGTTTAGAGTAAGAGCACGTGGCGACATGTTATTGGCGGTCGAACGTAGCTCTACGTCAGGTCAGAGGACGTAATAATTGTTCCCGAAGTCCAACTCATGTAAAGAGAAAAATGGAGCCCCCACAGCAACCATATATGGGGTTTAACATTAAAGCCCAGGTAAAATTTTTGGTAGCTTTCAACACGATAAGTTCTTTGTTTTCTATAAATATGTAGCTCAAAATTGATAATAAAAAAAAAAAACATACGACATAACATGACACCTTATCTAATAGTAACTAAATTGATATAACCGAAGACTAGAGGCTAACAGCTTGAAAATTGTCATCTCTTACTCCATCAACTACAAACATTGACTATTGAAGCAGAAGGCGTTAAATATAGAGAGAAATTTTTTTGTTGATTCTAAAAACTATTATAAGCTTTTGCATTAATAGAATCATTCATTAAAGAGCTTGTATCAAAGATTCACAATACAAAAAGTTAACGAAGGAATATATAGCTTCATCTATGGATGGCCCCAATTATCCTTTTACAAGATGACTGCTAATAACGAAACTAGGGCTTCAATAGGCAAAGCCAGGCCTTAATTGCAATTGAATTTCAACTGCTATAATCATCAATAACTAACCAACCACAACTCTGATTTGTACAGGAAATGATATTGAAAACTATATGCTACATGAACATGTCACCAGTGGCTTCACAATAATTTGATACATACTTAAATGGCAGCTTATTCATTTTTTTGTGGGGCAACACTAATTTTATTTCATATAAAAAAGCATAACATATCAACATTGTCAAACAAAGCCCACATGAAGTACATTATACCATGCATACAACCAGTTTGTTTAAAGCGTACAATTAATGGTGTTTCAATACAATGCTTCGCTTGGAATAGTGATTTATTTGTGGTGAGAACAATCAAGCATGGTCCACGATTGCCGATTATGAATTTAAAAACAATGTGTCACAGCAAGCTAAACAGACACATGAAAAAAAGCTACCCATAATACATTAAAAGACGTTAGCAATAATACATCATCAACTATTTGGGTTGGTGTGACATTTTTCATTCATTAATATTAAGTGTCTAAGATGTTAAACCAATTCAAGACCCTTTTGAAAAACTTATCTATGTAACCTTAGGAATACCATTTTTCTTCCTAATCCTTTGACATAACTTTTATTAAGTCATCTAATTGCATTTTCTACCCTTTGTTGTATATGTCTAAACCACTCAAGTATATTTATAGTCACCTTATCTTCAATAGAAATCATTTCAACATTTCCTCCAATATAATCATTAGTCAATTTATCATTCCTGGTTTTATCACACATCATCTTATTAGTCATTTATGCCATATACTCAACTTACAGATCAATGACTTTTTTAAAACCTAACATTCAGATCCATACAACATTGCGAGACTAATTACAATTTTATCAAAATTTATCTTTAGGCCTCCATGATATCATTTTATCACACAAAATTTTGATAGAACTTCTATAATTGTAATCATACCTTAACTGTAGAAGTTATATCATCATTTGTATCTCCTTTTTTTTTTTTGTATAATAGATCTACGATACTTCAATATATCACACCTAGGTGACGAGGTATACCCTTATCTTCTAATAAATTGAATGATAATTGTTAATATCCTACCCAATAAAATTACATATCATATACTCAATCTTTGCTCTACTAGTTTGAACTATCTATTAACATTTTCTTCATTGTTCTAATTTCACTTATTTTAGTGGATGCACACCAATTCGAAATATATCATCTATAAAAGCATGTATTAAGGCACATCACTTTAAATATAAATAAATAAACAAATTTAGATCACCGTCAGTATTGAAATGGATGTCACATCATTGCTTTAAATAAGTGAATCACCATGAACTATTCCACAACCACCATAAGTCCTCTCAGAAAATATTAAAAGTAGAGCAATAATCCCATTTAAATCACCTTTTATAATTGTTCTTTCTTTTGCATGTATCTATACATAGTAGCAATTAATCCAATCTTCTCAAAAAATTACTTTTTAAACTATATTCTAATCCAACTTCAACAACATCAACATTGGCCACTTTCATAATTTTCTCACCAATAATAATATTAATATCAATCACTCTATCATAACCTTATTAAACTCAACAATTTTAACTTTCAACTCTTTATCTACTATTAGCCAAAGCTCAACCCTATTGTTAACCTTTCCAACATAAAATTACTTATAACCATCTACAACATCCTTAAATTTTTCTTCTTTCCATTCACCTCATTATAAACAAGCAATATTTAGTCTTCTTCTTATAATATAATGTCTATAAATTATCCTGTCTTACCAAATTTCATATGACAAATCTTATCTTACATTTAGACCTAGTTAACCCTGGCTTAATATGCACAACAATCGGATTAACTTGAAGGCCTCATAGCCCACCTTTGAAAGCATACACTACTACTTAAAAGACAAGTTTTCCAATGTTCATACATGAGCTACATCTATAAGTACATCCAATAATAGTAAAATACACAATATTAAATAAGCAATTTTTAATACCAACAAAATTGCAGAATCTTCATGTCAAAAACTGATCAGATAAAGCTTCAGATAAGTGTTAAAACTCAGTAGGGAAAAAAAAAAAGTTTACTACAACAACATGAAAATCTAATCCAGTTGCTCATCCCACATGTCTTGATCGGGTACCACAAGATGAGCATAATGTTGCAGAGAATAGCACAGAAAATGTCAGGAAGAAAATAATAAACTTTTAAAAAAAATTCAGGATGTTCCATATCAAGAAATATACATCTCCTACCCTGCTAAATATAAAAGAAAGCATAAATATTTCACCGTGTACCTAGATGCTAACCAAGATAAAATCTTAATGAGAAAAATATATAGGCGATGAAATTTTGGAGTAAATTAGCCAAGCGGGAGCACAAGGCCAGTGCAACTTCCCATCACTACTTTTCCATAATCACATCAAATAAAATAGACAGTCACCATATACCATTTTCTTAAAACAAAATAACCATACCGCATAAGTTTAGTACAACTACCCATAAGGCCATCATCATTTGGTTGCAATCTTTAGTAGACACCAACGGACAATGTGTTAAAATGGTTTAAAAATTTAAATGCAAGTGGTATGAATTATTAAATCAATCTTGTTACATTTACAAAACTGACAGTTAAATACACAACATAAAAAACAGTATCCAATATTAACTACCATATAATAGATCTCAACGTATAAAGTTCACAGCCACATATCTATTCACATCAGGTATTGCCTATTCCATTGACACATTGCAAGAATCTAATGCATAGAAAGGTTCTATAAAATTCCGAAACTGTCAAAAGCGTTCCACATCCTATGCCATATTCACATTCCTTTAATTCAGAAAACACAACATGCAAAATGTCTGGAAAGCATGATAAACCACTAGCGTACGCTGCATGCATGTCAAAAACAAGGGAAGATATATAACAAGACCTTCCTCTTTTCTAAGACCTTGAATTCATGCTACAGGAACGAGTGATCCGACGAGGCAATGACAGCCCTGTGCCAGTAACGCTATTCTCCATACATGCCACCCTATCATACTTCTTCCTGCATCCAGGGCATCTCCCATCACCCTCTTCTAGGATCTTCTTGTGACAGAAAAGGCAGATACGGAAACCACAAGAACAGGGAAGAAAGCTTGAATCTGTGAGGTCAAAATCCTCCACACAGATGGGGCATGAAGAGGGAGCTGAAATTATGGCCTGACGGTGCCACCCAGAGGTAGCAAAATGGCGTTCGATATTCACAGGGAAGCTAAGCTGTTTTGAGAGATTGGGCAAGCACTGCGGGCGTGCAGCGTCATCCGGTTTCCAGGCTCTGGGGATTGTCCGGTTGGCATCTGGCCTCGTGGCCCCAACAACCAGCCTAGTATCACTATGGTGAATTCGATACATCCTCGAATCTACAACCGTCTTCAAAGAATCGGAATTAGTCCGAGTATGATTACCAACAGCAGAGAGTGCATCAGCAACGGCCTCCCAGTCATCAAGTCCACCTTTATCCTCTCCCTTCTCCTCTTCCTGTCTGTCCTCTTCTGCATCACTTACGCTTCTAGAGCATGACCCTACACTGCTCCCACTACTGCCGCTGGTGCTCGAGCAATCTTTTCTCTGCATATTTCCACTCGGAGTGGGGCTTTGAACAGGTGAATCCAAACCGCTGTCCTGAAGCCCCATACCTTCCGGCTCCATCTCAACGCGAGGCAACATTTTCCTAGGCCTACTACCCAGCACACCCTGACCGGGACTAGGAAGACTTATCTTTGGGTGAGAAGGCGACGTTGTCATAGTCCCCGTGCTCCCGTCCATACAGCCCTTATTCTTCACTGCCATCATCATAATTCAAACAACAGATCAACCACAAGAAACGAAATTGAAACAGTATAAAAGCTAAGATCAAAAGCGCAAGTCAACGTCATTAGCAATAATTATGCGTATGAAAAATTACCTTGCGACAGCCACTGTTCCCTCCGAGCATCGAGCTTGCACTGTTTCAGTTTAGCTGACCTGTTCACCTAAAATTAAAAGCCAAAATAAACAAATCGTAAATTCGCACATAAACCTAATTGGAAAAACCAATACAGAAAAGAAAATCAAGATCTCCAGAAGCCGAACGACCGTAAATCCAACAATAGCCAAAATGCTGATCAATTCCAGCTTACCTTCTTCTTCTTCCCGAAATCCCTCGAGATGGCCGCCGGCACGGAAGCTTCGTTCGCCATCGCGTCGTAGCCCATCGATCTTCCTTCAATCCAAAATCCTTCTCAAATCTACCACTTCCAAGAAAGCCCTAAGCAGCTGCGGACGGATATACAGGACGGTGAAGAATTGTTAGAGCGACTGTTCGCGAAACGGATAACAAAAAGTGTAACGCTATTGTGATTCGGGCTTTCCTCTTGCGTCCCAGAAAAATATGTGAGCGACATGGAAGGGAAGGAGCGGCGATTATATACGGAACAAATGTACGAAAATACCCTCAATGTCTGTTGATATTAACCGACGCTGTATGAGACGAAGCCAGGAAAACCAAAACGAATTTATCGAGGGAAGGGCCTTATCGGCTGCGGGATAATTCGGGAAAACGGATACGAGATTTTTATTACGCGGTACGCTGGGCCGCGAGACACCTATGGGCATGGATAAATATATCGCATATCCTGGCGGATTCATCAGATTCAGGTTGCGGTATTCCCGGATGCACCGTCATTTGTTTTGTGAAACGAAACGGTTTAAAATAGACTTAGTTTGGTGGGCTCATTTTTTTTTTTTTTTTGCGGATCATAAATTAATTATTTTAATAAAGTTATTAATAGTTTTAAGTAAGGTTGTGAATCAAAAGAAGGAGAGGTTCTGATTGAAACAAGGTTAAACTGGATAATATAATAAATAATAATTTTATTTTAAAAATAAATAAAATTACCATAATAATGATATTATCATTATAAATTGTGTGATAAAAAATGATATAGAACACTAGTTTATGAATGAAAAAATATACGCAAATAATTAAAAGAGCTATTTTTTAAAAATAAAAGAAATATATTATATATGAGTAGTTCTCAATTAACTACTCATAATTTCATATCAATTCAAATTTCAAAAATAAATATACAAATAAATCTATAAGTCATCTCCTAAATTTGTAAGTAAATAACATACCTTTTGTTGAGCTCTTTGTGTGTTGGAAGTTGATGAATGCAACCATCTTCAATTCTCCTTCTCTATCATATGAAATTATTACAAAATGAAATGAGTAAAAGAAAACGAAGTAAAATATATAACAAAATAGACATTAAAAAATATTAAATTGGCAACATATAACATACCTCTTCATAACTTTTAGCAAAATTATAACACTTTATTGATAAGACAAACTCAAAATTCATAAATATAAAAAGTTTTAACTTAATACCATAGAGACAAAAAAGTAATCAGTTTATATCAGTTTACATCCAAAATTTCAGTTTCTAAATTCTCCAAAATAAGCTCTGAAAGTAGTTCTTCATCAAGAACCCAAAAGTTTACCATCTTTATACTTGTATAATTCAAATGATCATAATTTCTTTCTTTTTTTTTAGTCTAGAATTTATAAAATTAATCTGAATCATTATTAAAAAATTATGCATCATTCTAAACAAAAATATTTAAATATAATTAAAATCAGGCAGTCATACATATGCCACAATTTGAGGTTGTATCAAACAAACACAAGATCATTGAGCATTTAATGCTCTAAATATTACGTCTCTTGGTATGAATTTGCTCAAATACACTTCAATTTTTTTCACATCAATAAGATGAAGATGTTTGGCTAAGAATCATAACATTTAATTTCTGTAAATTTGATGCACTTAATTCAAACATCTTCCAACATTCATCTATAAAGTACAAATAGTTAAGTACTAGTTAGTTAATAGGTGATTAATATGCATGAAAGAAGAAATATATATTAAAATCATTGATTCACTTACCAAATTTTATTTCTTTGACCATCGTTAATGATATTAGTTTACCAAAGCTTTCTAAATTGTCACTAAAAAGCTTAAACTCATTCATTGGTGATGATGTTTTAGGACATATTTTTACTTTCAACTAGCTCAATTAAACCTAGCATCACTTAATATTTTCAATTTTTCTTTTTTCCTTTATCCAATCCTTTACCATGTATATCTGAACTTTGTGATTTCGTGACTGAACATGAGCCCCTCTCTTCTTCAACTGGATCTTCACCAAGTAAATCATCAATCTGCGACAAGTCTTGTTGTGCTTGTTGTTTTTTCTTTGATATCTCATTCAAATTTTGTTGCATCTGATATCGTATGTCATGTGGCACCTTCTTACAAGAAGCAATGTTCCCTTTAATCCCCGCTAGATGTTGCTTCATCCTATGAATGCCTCCTCCCTTATAAATTATTCCACAATGAATACATTTATATTGCTTCTTACCGTCAGTGGTTTTACACTCAGCAAAATGGCTCCAAGCGATATCTACTTTCTCACGAACGCTTTGAGCCATTGGTAATATTAAATAACATTGGATCAATATTAGCCTGAAAAAGTGAACTCTATGTTGTTAATATTAAACAACAATATATTATCAAACTAAACACATAGAAAATGACAACCATTCATAGACCTGGGAGGAAATCCATCTTAGGATTTAGGTGAAGTAAATGCTTGCAAGATGAAGAACATCTTCCTTCATTTTCATAAACGTGGATAAGGAAATATGGTTAAATACTTCCATATTGTATATTTCTATCCTAGGAATATGGCCATATAATGATATAATCACCATGTAACTGGCAGCTACATATGCAGAAATTATCTTGTATAATCTAGAATTCTTCTATATAAATAAGAGTGTAAGGTCCACAATGAAATACAAACATAATTCAAATAATTCTTCTCTTCATCTAGTGTACTCGTGCACTCCAAGAAACTACAATGAGAGCTTCACACATAACAAGCTATTTTTTTAATACTTTGTGCCATATCATATTGTGAATCGATGTTCCTCATTAAATACACACTTCATAAAATAGAACTAAACTAAGCTGTCACATGCTAAATCTTCTAATAGTGTATACTTAATGCCTGGGTGCTAGTTGGATTCAAATTCAACTATTATTAACAAAAAATAAGAGGAGATTTCAAGCATTATCAACTAAATATCAGCTTGTTAAAACCAATTATTTAAGTTCAAAGTTCTTACGTTCAGAATTCTAGTATTTTGAAAAATCTATCCAAATTGTGGCATCTAAGGAAATAACCTGATCTTGCTTTAAAGCTGGCTGAAACCAACTTCAAATTAATTGGTTTTTGGTAAATTTAAAATCCTGATTCATGGTATTCCAAAACTCCTAGCATACCTAATTGAAATCAAGCATTAACCGGGGCGTTTGAAATACAAATGCTGGTGACAATAAAATCTTGATTCATGGTATTCCAAACATTAAAATCATCTACAACTTCACAAGCCAGCGACTATTAAGAACTCGTATACAATTTTCGGTTTTCACTTCTCAGTTTGTACAGGTAAGAGTAAGACACAAGTTCAGCGTATACAATCTCCTCACCTTACAATGTTTTAAGCACCGACGACGAAGGAGGAGGTGCAGCGAGCCAGCGACGATTAAGAACTTGAGGAGTTGCTGCGTCGATTAACCGGGTTAGCCAGTTCGTCAATGATACAAGCACGGACGAAGGAGCTGCAACGACGAACGGCGAAGGAGGAGCTGCAGCGACCGGCGACAAGCGACGAACGGATGAAGGAGGAAATGCAGCGATCAGACGAAGGAAAAAATCGGAGACGGGCGACGGGCGGCTTCGGGAGTTACGGGAGTAGAAAATGAATTTAGGTTTACTTCACATGTTTTACTGTTTTAACAAATACCGTATGATTCAATCAGACGGTGGAAATCAGCGACGGGCGGTTAAATCCTGGTTCCGGTTCGCCGAGTACGCGGTCCAACCGCCGGTCGGACCGGTTCAAATCCGGTCCGATGATTTCCCAGTTTCGCCAGACAACCGAACCGGCCGGCCGGCCGGGTGCTTGTATCATTGACGAACTGGCTAACCCGGTTAATCGACGCAGCAACTCCTCGAGTTCTTAATCGTCGCTGGCTCGCTGCACCTCCTCCTTCGTCGTCGGTGCTTAAAACATTATATAGAACACTATTTTATGAATGAAAAAATATACGCAAATAATTAAAAGAGCTATTTTTTAAAATAAAAGAAATATATTATATATGAGTAGTTCTCAATTAACTACTCACAATTTCATATCAATTCAAATTTCAAAAATAAATATACAAATAAATTTATAAGTCATCTCCTAAATTTGAAGCATCAAAAGTCAAATCTCTAAATCATCCTAAATCAAAACCATTCCCTCTAAAAGCATCAATATTGTCACTTCCAAGTATTTTAATGGTCTTCTCCAATATTATCTAAAACATCATTATTGCATAATAGAAATATAAAATATTATATTCATATTGAACAT
Organism: Dendrobium catenatum; assembly: GCF_001605985.2. Classification (NCBI taxonomy): domain Eukaryota; kingdom Viridiplantae; phylum Streptophyta; class Magnoliopsida; order Asparagales; family Orchidaceae; genus Dendrobium; species Dendrobium catenatum. The sequence continues at coordinate 659,026 of NW_021389983.1, forward strand.
CACTTTCAAATGATATAACTTAATCCAATTGAGAACTTACTTTAAGGTTATTTAGTACAACTAATATTTACTTCTTTAACAATATGAGTGACATATTTTACCAAAATTTCAGTTTCTAAATTCTCCAAAATAAGCTCTGAAAGTAGTTCTTCATCAAGAACCCAAAAGTTTACCATCTTTATACTTGTATAATTCAAATGATCATAATTTCTTTCTTTTTTTTAGTCTAGAATTTATAAAATTAATCTAAATCATTATTAAAAAATTATGCATCATTCTAAACAAAAATATTTAAATATAGTTAAAATCAGGCAGTCATACATATGCCACAATTTGAGGTTGTATCAAACAAACACAAGATCATTGAGCATTTAATGCTCTAAATATTACGTCTCTTGGTATGAATTTGCTCAAATACACTTCAATTTTTTTCACATCAATAAGATGAAGATGTTTGGCTAAGAATCATAACATTTAATTTCTGTAAATTTGATGCACTTAATTCAAACATCTTCCAACATTCATCTATAAAGTACAAATAGTTAAGTACTAGTTAGTTAATAGGTGATTAATATGCATGAAAGAAGAAATATATATTAAAATCATTGATTCACTTACCAAATTGTATTTCTTTGACCATCGTTAATAATATTAGTTTACCAAAGCTTTCTATATTGTCACTAAAAAGCTTAAACTCATTCATTGGTGATGATGTTTTAGGACATATATTTTTACTTTCAACTAGCATACTTAATAATTTTTGTTGGCTAAAAAAATTTATATCATAATTGACAAATGGGGATTAAGAATATTGCATAATATAAGCCTTAAATCTTAGCCAATAATGCTCTCTTCCTCATTATAATACTATGCGTAAAGGTTATGCCATTCTTTTGATATTTCTAATATTATAAACATAATTCTCTCTTCACTTGCTCTATAATGTTTCATTGAATATATAATATATATATATATTATATATTATATATTATATTATATATATTCTATATATTATAATATATATTAATCATAACTAACATTATGAACCGAATATATATTATCTCAATGGAGGAGAAAATCATCTCCACCATAATCTGGTTCAAATTCTAAAGCTTTAATAAATTATTCGCCAAATTATCGTACTTGAACTCAAGAAAGACAACATATGATCTCAGAAGATCAAAAGTATGTTCAATCAATTGTTTAACTACAATAATTTGAATACGATATCGTTAATTTCATAATCAAACTTACAATAGAAATTGATATATCTCTCATAGGAGAGAAATTATCAATCGCTATTGATCGCTCGAAAATGGAGGTAACGATCGCTGAAATTTGGATTTTTCCCAAAGAGAATTAATTAGAGTTTTGAAAAATTATTGGTTTTAAAAATAAGTTTTGGGTTTCTAAATCTCCTACGAGCGCAAGCCCTCGTAGTTAATTACATCGTAGGAAATTAAAATTTCCTATGAAAACTCTCGATTAAAATAGCGGTAGGAATTTTATTTATGATTTTCAAAGTTTGATATCAAAGGAAGAAAATGGTAGGAATTTCAAATGGGATTGGTTCAAAATTGAAGACTTATTTTTTCAGAGTCAAAGGAAGAAAAGTATGAGGTATTTTTGAGATTCTGAATTACTTTAGAAACACCTCAGTCTATCCTAAGTTTTAGGCTTGTGTTTGATTGAAAGCGATGTTTAATTTAAGTGGTCAATTTTATTAGAAATTTGGAATTCAATTCCCGAAAATTGAGGTCTTATGACCCGAGCCCGCCTCGGAACCTGAGTCTAAATTGGGCACTCGAAATTAGTATCCCGAACCTAGCTAATGCAATGCAAGTCTGGTCTTACCCCGGCCTGGATTGGGGAGCCAGCTAAACCACCTAAACAATTTTAAAATATGAGTCCAGTCTTTTTGTAGAGTGGTAGGGACATTAATTAGAAAATTTTAGAGGAATGGGGTCCACATCTAGAGCAGATCCTTAATTGATCCCTTTAACTTATGTTGGGTATTTGATGTCTAAATAGATGCAATTAAATATTAGACTCTTTTAAATTTGTTACTAATGCGATGCATGCTAATTGACTCGATTGAATGCAAAATCAGTATGTAACAGTTTAAAAATCTTTTTGGCATAGAAAATATGTTTTTCCCTAGAGATTGCGTAACATCGCCTTGACAGATCGACACCCTCATAGGCCAGGTGGTCTGCCAGAACCCGCAGGCGGGGAGATGCCTAACAAGATTGAGAAAGTATAATATGAATGCATGAAAAACCCTCGGCGAGTCCGAGCTTACTTCTTAGGACCGTTTAGAATTTCTATCTTATCATAAATTTTTTTTATTTAATTAGAGTAGAAGAATTTTTTTACAAACCCCTAAGAGCCTAAAATCATATTCCAGGTCAATCCAAATACGGCATGCAAATAAAAAGACTAGAAAAGTAGGAGTTCTAATTCACAATCAAATTAAACAAATCAACTAAATTAATTATTCAAATTGAAAGTCCATAGGCAAGTACCCTTATTATTACATCACAGAAATTTGCATAAAATTAAAGTGGTCGGGCACCACTGACTACAACCCGGATTTCTAATCCTAAATCAAATGACTTTGAGATTTGGGATTCTTCTTGTTATCCACTTCTTCTTTTTCTCACGAACATCTTGATTCGTTAGTTCCGAATATCCAAATGGAAAGAAACTCCCCCTTGAACGGGGTGTTATCTTTCCTCTTTGGATATTTGAAAGTGATCCTAATTTGACTTCCAAATGGAAGAATACTCTCCCTTTTAGGGATGTCTTCACCTCTTTGGAATTCAAATTGGATCAAATATATCAAATTCAAGTCATTTCAAATAATTACAACCTTAATTAAATTAAATTTATATTGAATGAAATAAGAAAATCTAGACTCGATCCTGCAAGGTTATCCTAATAATCAGCAGTTGTATATTCAATCCCAAACAGCTATAATATGAAATTAAAATGCATTACTTTTAGCCACACTTGGCCATGCTCTTTTTTATTTAAAGGGGGTCTTAAGCGCGGCAGGTACCTGTGCAAAGAGTATATAATTTATTTTTATTAATTGCCCCCTTTAATTTCAGCTCCTTGTATGAGCATGGCCACCTGCATAAAACTGAACAAGTATAATTCGTCCCTAACCTAGGGGTAAATCTAACGCACAATCAATCACAGAGTGCAGGAAGTAAGTAAATAAACACATCAATTCTACACTAGCAAACAGCATGCAGAAAAAGCTCAAAAATCCGACACACAGCTGCAGAAAAGTAAACACCGGCCTATCCTAAAATTAGAGTCGGTGATCCTAGCAAACCATCTAAAGTGTGTGAGATAGGTCGTGTGGTTTTGATATTTCCTAAATAGGATATTAGGTTAAAGTTATTTGAGATTCGATTGGTTGAAAGACTTAGGGAAATTTAGTTAGAATTTAAATATTAATGCTTTAAATGGATTTTAAAATTAATTATTCATTATTTTTTGGAAATCACCTTTGTTTCACACCGAGGCTGTGAAGTTTATTTCACCTTCCTTGGGGCTAAGTAAATAGCCTCGTAGGCCTGGGTTACCTA
>NW_021389983.1:666702-686716 GCF_001605985.2 Dendrobium catenatum
GAAGTGACTAGAGGCTTTGGTGAAGGCTCTAAGGTCAGAATCTTCAAGGTGATAGGTCCAGTGGCATAGGTTGTAAATATTTGAAGGTTTTACGGCCTTTGGATTTAGATTTAGTTTCTGGGGTTAGAGACCTCAAAATTGGCTCAAATTTGGAGGGTTTCCTCCAGAGACATGTCCCATCAGTATGCAACTAATAGACTCTGAATCGGAGGTCATTTGATTGGGTTTCGAAGTGTTTGAAAATTCACTGGAAAAGGCTTTTAGGATGGCACCTTTGGCCTTGGATTTTGGTTTCAAATTCTGGATTTGAGTTGGATTTTGGATTTGATTGATCATATGTCTGGATTGATTTATGATCTAGGTAGATCCTAAAGTCTGACTCCTAGAAGGGTCTTAAGGTCTAGAATAGAACCTAAGGTCTGAAGTCTAGAAGGATCCTAGGGCCTAGAGTTTGAATTGATTTGGAAATTAATCTATGGTCAGGATTGGCCCAAGTGACCTCATACAAAAATGAGGTCAACATATACATACCATAAAGAAATATTATAGTTTATTTTTCATTAGAATCAATAATTCTCAATTACCAAATATAAGACCTAGATAATTTGGAAGTTGGCAAACAGTTATTCCAAATTTTATTATCTAAAATGATGGATAATACTTTTTTTCCCTTTTACATTTTTGGATATCTTTGAATATAAGTAAACTTTGCTTGTTATAAAAGCCTGCAAGTCGAGCTTATGATCAATTATATTTTTCAAAGTGATAAATGTTATAGCGAATCTAATAGCTACAAGCTTAATAATTTCCTTCCAATTAGCCCTTTTCTTAACCAAGCCAAAATAAAAATATGGTTGTAAACAAAAATTATAATTTTTTATGCTATTTTTGTAAGATTCTAAATATAAGGTTTACTTTCAATATCTTTAAGAATAATATTTAAGCAACTAATGGAATATGGAGACCAATATATATTATCAAATCTTTCATGTAGTAGTTTTTCTACTTTCTTATAGTTTGTTGAATTATCTGTTACAAGTTGCACAACACTATGTTATCCTACCCACTCCACAACTTCATAAAATAATGAACACAAAGGTGTGGCATCTTTTGTAATACCTTAAGCATCCATATATTTCAAAGAAGCTCTATCCCTTAGACAGTATACAAGAAAGTTAATCAAGGTCCTATTCATATTATATATCAAACCATCAGCCATGACTGTGCAACATATTTCTATCTATAATCTTCTGTATGAATCAATCAATAACTTACATTCCTCTTTACAATCTCTCAGAAGATTAACTCTCAATTTATAATATGATAATAATTTTACTCAGGTCCAATTGCAGCTATAACATCAATTATATTTTGTGCAAAAGTAGAGTTTACGTCATTAAGTGGGATGCAACTATCATAAAATTATATTGTTACTGCTAAATTAGCATGGTGTATGGCTTCTTTGGATGACATAACCATTTTCAAGGACGGTTGGGAACCTACTTTAGTTCTTGGTGCAAAAAAAAAAATTATGACAAATGTCTTTATCTTTCTTATATTAATGCTTTCATGGTGTGCATATGAAGATTATGATTTGGAAAGTGATGAAGAACTCCTTTCTTTATCAATATGTTCATCAACAAACATAATTGTGTTGTACTCTAACTCCTCCTAAGTTTGTTATTTTTTCTTATCTATTCTTTCAAATTTTCTTGCATATTATGACGAATATCTTGTAGAACTTTTTTACATGAAACTATATTACAATTGATTCCTGCTAGATGTTGTTTCATCATATTAATGCCTTCACCTTTGTACGTAATCCCACAATGTAGGCATCTAAATTATTTTTTTACATATGTACCTTTACTTTTACTATAGTAATTCTTAGCAATATTAACATGTTCACGCACATTATGAGATAAAGTTATCTGTGGATCCATTCTAAAATAAAATAGCTTTAAACAAGTTAATTCCCCTAGCTACAATGATTCCAATGGATGCATTCTAAATCAAAATGATGTACATTGCAGTTCTAGGTTCCTGAATGTGGTGGTTCTGCCATCCAGCGGCTCCCGATTCCCATACAGGACCACCAAATAAGCTAGATATAATAAAAAATTTAACATAATAATAATATGAAGCTTCAAACATATCTCTAGAAATAACATGTAAATTCTTGTATTATTTTCTCTCAAAAAAGTCTATTTTGAGGTTTTTACTAAATTGACCAATCTAGCTAGTGCAATTGATGTAGGCTACTAGAGCTTTAAACTTGTAAGGCATATCTAATACGAAATGTACATAATCACTAAACACATGCTAAACCTTGCACACACTCTTAATTTTAAAAAATTCTTATTATCTGAGATAAAAATTGAGAAAATATAAAATTGTAATGCAAATAATACTTCAATAGTTCTATACTAAAATAATGCATAATATTATTAATTTTTTAACCTTTAAAACCATACAATCTAATTGAGAATCAATAAAATCATAGATATCTAGATTGTTTCTAACATAACTAATTTAAATCACACATGAAAACAAATAACAATATTTATAAAAAAGAAACAAAGTAGGATGAAGGAAACTACCAAATAATACAATCTAGCATCACACTTGTACAAGAAAAACTTATAAAAATTCTTAAACTCTCTTTGTCAAATATGGATTTGACTCTTGATAGTTGAATTAATAGCACTTCCATCCAAATATTTTATGTAAATCATTGCCACAACCAAACCCGACCAGGATAGGGCATATCATGTTGATTTATGGCAGGCAAATTCCAAGGTTTAGTTTTGGAATATTTTAGATTATCTTCTAATATTTATTTTAAATGAACTATAGACTAGTGAGCTACTAAAATATCAAAAAAATAAAAATAAACTTATCCATAGTATCTCTTTCATTTCATCAAAATATATATACACTACAGTGCATGGCTACATACAGAAGTTACAGAACTGAATAATAAACTATTTATTATTTTACAAAAAACAAAATAGTAAAATGCCTATAAATACAAATTAGATCCTGAATTACTAATCGATAGTCTCCTTTTATTTCTTAGATACTAAAAATCACAAGCAAACCATAATGAGCTGTAACAGCTTAGTAGGCCACATAAACCAATCTAAAATTTTAAATTCTTTTATTATATTTTATTGAATATTTAAAAGCAGTTATATGTAATCTACTAGATCACTTTACTAAGAAATATAATAAGAGCATAATAGTTATTCAATTATTTAAATAATATTATTTAGTAGATAAATAAATTACAATGTATATTATAGAACAGTTTATATCACATTTTTGAGACCCATATAAAAATTTAAAGAATTATGGCCCCTTATGACTCCTACTTGTTCTTTTAGCATCAGAATATGTCCGTATGAACTAAAACATGATTTATAGCCACAAAAATGTGCCTTATAGACACTAGAATATTTTTTGACATAAATAAAATCTCAAAAAATTCTAATCCTTTATGGCTCGCAACAGATATAATTTAATCACATATGTATGTATATCTACACATTATAGAAATTAAAGAGTAACTGAGTATGTCAAAATTGCAGAGTTTTTTATAACGATATACAACAGAAAATCTTACTCTACAATAATATATATTTTAAGAAAATAACTAAATAACAAAGATTGTGTAAAATAATATTTTAAGACTTTTATAGTAAAACAACATTATTTTTTAGAGTCCAAATAATTTTATATTCAATAAAAATTCCACAAATTTCAAAACTCTCATTGTAAAATTTTTAGAAAATATTCAAAATGTACATAATTTTAATCTCTATAACATATTTTTCTTTAATCTCTATAATATATATAATATGTGGTAAAAGTTTCACCAGTGCAAAGGTATCACCTATTTTCGCTAACAGAAAAAAATTTTAATTAAAAAAATTTAACAAAAATTATGTATTTTTTAAAATTGAGATGAGCATAATGTGCATATTTTGAAACAAACAAGTTTTTCAAGTGGACGAATGGACAAAAATAGTTGAAGTAGCCCAAAATTGAGTTTTTCTCCCTCTCTCTCCTCTCATTTTTTCTATTTCTTTCTTTTTATTTTATTAGTTGTATGTTACCTAAAATCCAAAGGGCATGCCATTTAAAGGATTTTTTTGTTGGTGGAATAATATTTAGAATAAAATATTAAAAGAAATTTTGGTTATTTAATTTTTAAACTAAATATTAATATAAATCTTCAAATATGAGAATCCAAAAATTATTGAAAAATATTCATAAAATAGCTAAGCATGTTTAAAACACTGGTGAAATCGGTTTTAAAAACAGACACATGTTGGTCACAAAACCCTCACTTGTCCCGATAGGTGCCAATTTCCTTAAGGAATTTCACAAGTGACCAAAAATTATGATAATTAAAACACTATATTATATATGTTCTAACAAAGATGGATAGTGATTTGAACTTATAATGACTCATAAAATAATTTTTTAACTGCTATAGAGTTTAATGGTTATAACAATCTACACACTATAAAAAAATGTCATACTCAATATTCTCAAACCATAATGAGTCAGAATAAACCTAAATATAATTATCTCATATCAGATTCCTTTTTCCCAAGTAGTCTCTATGCTGGTCTAGTGCTTTCATTGTACATTGACTATATGAACATATTTGCTCCATAATTTTCAAACATCATATGCCAAAATTCTTTCTAGTTCTTCCTTGTAGTATAGATTTAAATGAACATCAATATCTTTAATAGATAATCTCTTCCCAAAATTAGATACCTACTTTCTAAAAAAGATATATATAACACATTGTATATATCATACATATGATCAAATAATAATAACATATAAGCAGAACTACCAATCCTCTCAATGGTATCGAAAGGTCCAATATACCTTAGACTTAGCTTACTGATTCTCCCAAATTTATTAACATCTTTCATAGGGCTGACTTTAATATAAATCAAGTCATCAATCTGAAACTCAACCAACATACATTTCTAATTATAGTACTTCTTTTGTTATCATATACATATTTCAATATTTCTCTAGTCAAATGAATCTTTGATGTAGTGTCATCAACAAAGGTTGAACTTGTCACTTATTTATCTCCCACCTCTGTCAATGTCAAATGAGTCTTATATTTTCTATCGTGCAGAGCTTCATAATGAGCCAACCAATGTTGGACTAGTAACTGTTGCTATACATAAACTCTACTAGCATGATATGATCCTTCTAACTACCCCCAAAATATAGAACACCCAATCTCAAAATATCCTCCTGTACCTAAATAGTTCTTTTGGACTATATGTCTATCTATAGATGAAAAGTCATACTTAAGTGCAACTTTGTACACAATCCTTATTGAATTACTCTCTATAATTTGGAGGTAAAATAGTCATCCTGATCAAATACTATCACATTTGATACATTGTGCAATCTGATAATATCTTTGGCATAGTTCTGTGTAAACATGTCTATCAGATCAATTTGTTGAAATGGAATAAAATGAGCAAACTTCATCAAACAATCAACAACACCCCATATAACATTATGACCCTACCTCAATATGGGAAAAGCCATAGCAAAACCCCTCATTACCTCTTCCCATTTCCACTCCAAAATAAGTAATGATTGTAGAAGACCTCATAGTCGATGATGATATACCTTCACTAGTTATCATGCTTCACACTTTTATATAAACTTCGCTAAGTCCTTCTTCAATCTAGGCCACCAAAACATACCCTTCAAATCTCTATGCATCTTACTACTTTCTAGATGAATAGTCTAGCCTGAATAATAAGCCTTATGCAAAATTTCTTGTCTTAGATCTCCAGAAATAGGAACCTAAATTCTTTCCTCATAGAAAATAATACCATAATAAAAACTCATAGTTTAGATTTTTTACCGAATTTTATCTGATCAATCAACTTCGAATATTCTGTATATGACTTTTAAACTTACTTAATCTTTTCTCATAAAGAAGGTTGAATGATCATCTAAGCCAATATACTATAATCCTAATCAGTGAAAGAAATCACCTTTAACTATAATCTCTATTTATATAATATCAAATACTCATCAGAAGTAATCTAAAGAAATGACACTCCAAAAGATTTCCTTCTCAAAGCATGTGCCACCATATTAGCCTTGTTATGTTGATGTTGAATAGTTAGATCATTATCATTCATCAACTCAAGGCACCTTTACCTCATATTCAGATCCTTCTAAGTGAATAAGTACTTCAAACTCTAATGATTAGTGAAAATCTCATACAATACACCATACAGATAATGTCTCTAGATCTTTAAAGCAAAAATCATAGAAGAAAGTTCCAGATCATGCGTCAGATAGTATATATATTGTGGCTTTAATTATTTGGAAGCATAAGCTATAACTCGATCATGCTGCATTAAAATACACTCCAAACCTCTCAATGAAGCATCATTAAATACCTAAAATCCTTTTATACCTGATAGAAGATCCAAAATTGGAGCAAAAGTTAAAAAAATCCTTCAATCTCTGGAAATTAGTCTCATACTCTAGTGTGCAGATAAAAATTATTAACTTCTGAGTCTATCTCATCAGAGGTGCAAAATTTTGAAAAAAAAAACCCTTCACAAACTTCCTGTAATATCTAATCATACATAGGAAATTATGTATCTCAAATATAGCAGTAGGTCTTAGCTTATTAGTGACTGACTGAACTTTTAAGGGATCTATACATATACCAGTACTACTCACCATATGCACCAAATAGTAATGCTTTTCAGCCATAACTCACATTTATAGAATATTGCATATATCTTATGTTGCCTCAAAGTCACTAAAATAATCCTAAAATGCTTGGCAAGATCTTTCTTAGAAGCATATCATACCAAAATGTCATCTATGAAAATAATAACAAACTAATTTAGAAAATCTGTAAACACTCTATTCATTATATCCATAAAGACGACTATCACATTCTTCACCCTAAATGGCATAACTAAAAACTCATAGTGTTTCTACCTTATATGGAAAGCTATCTTCATCACATCTGACTCTCTTACCATTACCTGATAATATCTTGATCATATATCAATCTTTTTTTTTTTCTTTTTTTTTATCATAGATCAATCTTTAAAAATATAGAAGAATATTCAACAAGCTAATTAAATAAATCTTCAATATATGGCAGAGGATACTTATTCTTGATAGAAACTTTATTCAACTTCCTATATTTAATATATATATATGCATCATACTATCCTTTTTCTTTATAAATAAAATAGGTGCTCCCCATAGAGACACACTAGGATAAACAAATTCCCTGTCAATCAACTTCTAAAGCTGAACCTTCATTTCTTGAAGCTCCTTAGGCTCCATTATAAATGGATCTTTAGAAATTAGGGCCATACCCAAAAATATATAAATATATAGCTCTATGTCTCTATCATAGGTAACTGTCTAATTTCTCATAAAACACATTAAAAAATCTCGTACTACTTGTACATATGAAAGAAGACCAAAATATACTCCTAACCTGGATTGATGTCAGAATTATAATGGAAACCTTTTATCATATTCTATCTACTTCCATAGTAGATACCAAACATAATAAAACTCCCTTAACTCCTTGAAATAAAATCTCTCACTGACCAAAAATAATATAACTTATTCTTCAAGTAATCAATCTGAGCCTCGTACCGACTTAACTAGTCCATACCCAAATAACATCATATGAGAAAATGGATAATAAAATTAAACATGATTTTCACTTTTTATTAGAAATATCAATATCACAAAAATAAAATCACCAGCTTTCATCCCATCTTGAGTTAATAAAGTAACAAAAGAGAAACATATAGTACAACTAAAGGTAAATACAATAAATCAAAGAAACACTAAAAAATAAATCAAGGACTAGCTCTAGAATCGAATAAAATATGACATGGATGCTTTAAACAAATTAAAAAACTCAGCTCAAGGTAGTCAAGCCTATAAACCTTATTGATATATTTATGTTAATAATTTATTTTTAATTCATCAGTTATTGATTCATAAAGCTTACAATTTTTTGTTTGCATTCCATCAAATTCATTCATGGCATTGCCACATTGGGTACGAGGACTAAGGCCTCCTTAGGATATTAGCCCCATAACCTAAGGTAGTCCAGCCAAAAAACTTTGTTAATGAAATGTTTGTTGTTTGTTTTACTGTTATTTTCTAATTTAATTTATTAAATTAATGATTCAATAAAATTTTGATCATTTTTTATTTTTATATTTTATTAAAAATTTTAATGCATTTAATGGTTCCATTTCTTGACTTTTTTATTTAGATTAATTTATGGAGTTTTTATATTTTTCATAAATATTAGACATAGAGATGAGTAAAATACCATTGTTTGCTAAAAAAGATGAACTACTTTGATTTCATCTTCTCCATGAGAATGACCAAAAATCCTAAGTAGAAGAAACTTTAACACACAAAATAGTGCATATATAATGACTTGAAACTTTACGAGAAGATAAAATATGATTAAAGATGAGAAGGGAAGGTATTTTTATGTTTAAAAATGCATCATACATAAACCACATTAAATTCTAGATTTAAGAGCTAGGGTTTGAATTTTATCTCGGTAGAAATCATCCTAGAGGGTGTGGGATGGCTTCTTCTCCTCCTTGGAGCTCCAAAAGCAACTTATCTTTAGGATGGGGAGTTGAAGGAAGATTATTTTTTTGAGTTGGAGTAGAATGAGAGCTTTTTCCAAAATTTACCTTATTTAAAGCATATTTTCTTAAGCAATGGATGAGATTGCTTTGGCTCATTGTCTTGACGATTGTCAAGTGGAAAGGAGCTGGAGTTTGGACATGAAAGTAGTTCAAAAGCAAGGGAAGCCATTGATTACTTTTTATGGCGGGGACCAATGAAGGGATTGTTTTGGCTAATCCAAAGTTTTAGACAACATTTTGGATAGCTTATGGAGCTCCCAATCCAGCATTAAGTAGGCTAATATGGAGGGAAATACAAAGGTTGGTATGGGTTTTGTCATTGAAGTTATATAAGTTTAAAATCATGTGGGTTTTGGGATGGTGAGCTTTGTTGACTATTTTGACCAGTAAATAAGTCAAGCTAATTAGGATGAGTCTTTGCGAGTATTTCAATAGTGCTTGAGCCAAGTTAGATGGATTTGGAACAATGATTTTGATATTTGCATGAAGTATTGAATCTATGCATATGTATTGGCAAAATTCAATGGGTTGAGGTGACCAAACATGTCCAATTCATCAGAAGTTGATTTTAAGGAAATTTGGTGAAGTTGAATGGAAGTTAAGGCTTGATTATAAATGAATTTGGTGCTTGACCCATTAGACTATGTTAGGCCAGCTCAATTGGGTCAAATGAGTCAGTCACTGGTTCGGGGACCTAGTGATGGAGATTTTTTATGTATAAAGCTTTTGATGAAATAATTTAGACAATGATTGATGTCATGAAGCCAGTAAACTATGAAGGGAAGTACACTAGGTTAGTTTGATCAGGTTTGGGCTTAATCAAATTTGAATTTTGAATTTGAAATTGAATGACTTGGGTTAATTCAGAATTGAATTTAATTTTAAAATTGGATTGAATTTGATTTGAGCTTTTGACCTCACGCAAAAATGAGGTCAACAACACTTAGTAATATTATTTATTGCTTGAGAGATGACCATTCAAAATAATGTGATGATGCTTTAAGGCAAGAAATGTTTACTTATAACTCCATGGCTAATTGATCCATGGTTAATAAAGTATTATAAGTGGAATGCATTTTTTGGAATATATACCTTTTCTTGATTAAAAATTAAGAAATATTTTGTTTGTCTCTTTCCTTTTCCCAACTTCAACTTATAGCATATGTATTCTTCTACCCAATATGCTCTAGATAAGATTGAGCTCTAAGTGGACATAAAACCTCTTAAGCCTCACTAGATTCATTGGACCCTTTTAGCTTAGAATAGTAAACTTTGATTAAACTTAGCTAAAAATATTCTTAAGAGAAAGGGATTGACTAATGGTGTATTTGACCAACTTCTTCCCTCTTTGATTTATTCCCCAAAAAGTGGTGTTAAAGCTGATGGTTTAGTTTGGATTGAGTGGTTATCATGCTTTAACAAAGTTCAAAGGTTAAGTGACTCTATTGATGATTCTCTATTTTTAAGTGGGTTATCATACATGATATTTGATGATACATCTATTAAGAGAATAGTTCTGGTGCATGTGTTGAGTATAATCTCATACTAGATGAAAAAAATGGAGCACTAGAGTATAAATATTGAATAACGTAGTTGAATGATTTCACTTTTACTTACTTGCCAATCTTATGTTAGCAAAGCAAATCAAGGTTACATGACATAAGATTGTGCCTTTAATGTATTGTCAATCTTTATCCTTAAGAGGTCTCCTTAAATGAGATGATTGATTATAATGCACCCAAAGGTCACAATTAAGGTTTTTTAAACCCATCCTAAATTTTAGTAAGCTTCTTTTTCTTATACCTAATGGTGGTATTAATCCCTTGACTACATATATAATTGTAATATAACTTCTAACTTGATGTCATGATCACTAAGGCCCCCATGATTTTTAGATTGGGCAACTACAAATACTCTAGTTTAACCTTTAAAATCTCACATGCCATGAAGGTTGACGATAGCCTTACATATCTCACAACCATGCATTAGAACCTTTACTGTCTAACTTGATTCTCCAACTACCAATTGGGTAAGGTGCTCTTTGGGAAAATCGTCAAGATGGTCTCAACCTCCTTTAAATAAGAAAAACCTTATATGATCCTTTGATTCCTTTTACTTAGTGGTGGACAAGGAGATATTTTATTTCAATCCTCTACTTAGGATACCTAACATACACTTAATTTAAATTAATCATGTCACAACTTGAACCACTCTCCCATTAGGCACCACAAATAGGTATTGCCTTCAACAATCTTATTAGGGTCATGATTTAGGATGACATATGTGTTATAATATCTCATTTGAGCTATCATATCTTTCAACACCATTTAAATCCCTACCTCTATGTTTTTGTATAGTTAGCATCTGAGCTTATCTTGTATAATGATATTTTCCCTATAATGCCATGCCCCAAAATCATAATCCTAGATCTAGACCACTGTTCTTGCAATGTGGCCTAGAGAGCAAGATCAAAGGGAAAGAGATTATCTTAGGAGATCTCTTAAAAGCAGGATGTCACACACACATGAGTGGGTAACATGACAATAGTTATTTTGACACATTTTCCCCAAGTTAGATATTTGATTTTCACATTAATTTTTGCTTGACATTAGGAAATATGCTTCACTAATGCACAATTATTCTTATTTATGTTGGAGAGATTGATTTTTGGTGGATTCCATGTAGATGGAATAGAAAATGAGCTTTTAGGACCATTCAAGCAATAAATAATTCAACTGGCACAAATGAAGGCCTTAGGCAACCAAGCACCCAATCCTATCAGTTAAGCACCAAGACATATGCCCATGTGCCACCTAGGCACCAAGGTGACCCCTGAGCGCCTAAGTGCCAAGGTTCATATTTTTAGTGAAGCTTTATCTCACATAAAAAAAGAGTATCGGGCACCCAACTCAACACTTATTCATCCTATGCGTAACATTCCCATTTTCAGCCATTTAGGGGCAAAAATTTGTCATTTGTGGAAGGAGATTTTATGAGGAAATAAAATAAGTGCTTTAGTTCATTTTGAGGGCATTTCTCAAGGGAGTTCTAATTGTAGCAACAACAAGGAGATGAGGCAAAGATATAGGCGATGTGGAGAAAGAGCGTACTAAACTTAGTTTTTCTTTCACTCCCTTTGATGTTTGTGCCTAAGAAAATGTATTTGCATTTTTTCCATCAAGAATAAACTAAATTTCTTTTCTTCAAATTTGTTGTAGCTAGATATAATGTTATTGGTTAGTGATTGAATGCCATTATCTGAGTTTTTGTGTCTTATTATTGCTACTTAGTTCATCTTATTCATTAATTACTTAGCCACCAATTAGAAGTTTATGAGGTTTTATTAAAATAAAGAGGTGGAGAACAAATTTGTCATGATTGGAATATCAAGACATATTGTTGGATAGATATATCTATATTAAACTTATGTAATCAATTATATCTCTTACATTGAATAAACAAATTATATTTGCATTGAATCTATCATCTAGAGATAGATAGGTTGTATAGAGAATTTAGTGATCCTAGATTTTTGAAAAATTAATAGAAACCATCTTAGATTTTATTACATCAAAACATATGGCATCAAAATATATTATATCATTTAGTTGTGTTCATAATGTAACTAATAAAACAATGTTGACCTTATTTTTCTCCAAACTCTGGGTCAAAGGGGTTGACTTGGTCAAACTAACCAAGCATGGCCCCAAGACCCCTCCCATTCAATTCCATGGGTCAAACCCAATTTGTTGAGCCCTGACCTAGGCCCCGAATCAACATGGTTGACCATATTAACCTAGGTTAACCTAATTAGCCCGGATGGGTCTAATTTGATTTCAATTCAATCCCAAGGCTTCTTGGACTCGACCCTCCACCTATTTAGGTCTAGTAGACCATGTTGACTGGGTCAACCCATGCTCAATTTGGTCAAACTAGGCCTAATTGGGTCAAAACCTTTCTCAATCAAATCTAACTCATTTCAAACCCATCTCTTGTTCACACCCCCACCCCCTTAGACCAAATTGACTAGGGTTACCATGTCAACCCTTGACTTGGTGAACCCAAATCTAATATGGTCAAATTTGACCTATTTAGGTCAAAATCCCCCTTATTATTGGATTTAACACTTGCCTAATCATCTCTTGAGCAAGACCACAGCTAATTCAAATGTTTTTTACTCTTAACCAACCCTAGGACATATCTAGACCGTCCATCTAGAGCCTAGGTCTTTAAATTGTCTCTTTAGGTTTCTTTGAGGGGACCTTTTGCTTTTACTCTCACCCTAGTCTCTCCTAAGCCAAAAAAATTCATGTGTGAGCTCCCCTAATCCTTCCTCATCTTCCCCACGTCAAATCTGGTGTTAAGTACCCGCCAACAACAAGATCTCTAATGAGCATATGCCAAAGAACTTCTAGAGTGAATTGTAGTCGATCCATTGCGTTCCAAACGCGATTGATTTCTTCTATAAAAAGGAGCGCAGACAATCTACAAGTGCAACAAGCCTATATACTGGTAAAATTGTCCATAAAGAAAGGTGAAATTGCTAACCCTAGTCTAGGACACTTATGGATAATTAGCTTTGTCATAAGTGTGTTTTGGACTGTGAAAAGTATACCCCACGAATGCTCTTTATCTATGGAGTTCATGTTTAAAATTTTATCTTGATTGATTGAGCCAATCGATCAAACAAGATGAAAAACGGGTTAGGGTTTCGAAATACACTCTTTGTCCGCTAGGGCGTGTCTGACCGTTGATCTCGAGAGCAATGGTCGAGAGCCCGTCATTTTGTGGTTCAGAACGACTATAGATCTCAATCTTTTGATTTGCTCTCTGTCTGGCTCGATCAAAGCCACTGAGTCCTTACCACACCTAATCCAATGATGAACGATAGATGCTGACGTAGATAAGTTAATCCGCATCCGCCGTTGTATGCCATTAATGGCTAATGATTTCCATAGTGCAATCATTGGTCGTGCTGCGAAAATCTTGCTCGTGGTTGCAAGAGCGTATACGAGGCCGCCATGTGGCCACTCAGCAGCCGCCGCTGAATTAATTTTAATTAATCTTTTTTAATGTATTTTAAATCCTTTTTAATTCAAATTTCTTCCAAAATTATTTAAAATTATTTTAAAATCCAAAAAAAAAACATATTTTATATCAAAATCTCTAGAAAATTATTTCCTTTATTTTAAATTTTTTTAAAAAAATATTTAATATATCTTAAATTATTTTAAGGTATTTAATTATTAACTATGTAATTAGTTCTAATTAATATAATTAATTAAATATTTTTATAAAATTAAAAAAATTATTTCATAAATACATTAAATAATTAATGTGAATATTTAGAACACTTATTTTTGAATTTTGAATTAATTTCAATATATTTACTCAATTACTCTAAATACTTATTATTTTCTTTAATTATTTTCAAATAACTTAACTATAATTTAATTTAAATTATAATTTAAATATTTAAAAAATTCAAAATAAATATTAAATATCCCAAGTAATCAGAAGATTTTATTTTGGATATTTTAATAATAATTAAACATTTATTTAATTTTTTAAATATCTTAAATAATTTTAATTATTTGATATTTGAAATATTTAATCAAATATTTAATTTAAATGATCTTTAAATTTTAAATAATATTAGTTTAAATACTTTAAAATTTTAGAGGTTCTAATTTCCTAATTTAATCTAATTTTATAATTATTTTTAAGTGTTAGTTATCTCAAATTATTTTTTAAATCCTTTTTTTATTATTCATTTAAACTTTGAAAATTTATAGCTGACTCATTTTAAATCCAATTTTGACGTATAATACCTCTAAATTTTTAGAAAATTATGAATTTTAATTTAAAATTACTTTAAAAGGTAAATTTGCATTTTCCGGATGATTTATGTATTACTTAACTATTTTGTTATTTAAATATTTATTATACTAAATATTTTGAAATTACAAATTATTTTCAAAATATTTTGGAACTTTCTTAGGTGGCAAGTGGATCTCGCTTACATTTATTTATTTTTATAAATTGATTTATTTTTAATTAAACTATTTTTCTAAATTTTGCATATTTATATATATTTTTTAAAATTACTTTTAAATTACATATATTTTAAATAACTCCTTTTAGGAATCCATTTGATCAAATTCTAAGCATAGATCATTCTTATAAAAAGCTTTCATGGGGAAATGCATTAGTGGGAGATTGAGTCCTAATTATTCACTAATTATATCATAAAGCATACTTAATTACCTGTTTTATTATCTTTTACATGTATTAGATGCACGAGCACTTAGCTTAGGCCCTCCTAAATTTTAGAATTGGTGTGTTTACTGATTTTATGCACTCCCCGTATGTTATCCTAAAGGTTAGTCTCAAACACTTGATTTAAACCTATATAACACAGCGAAACCCTAAGAACAATAATTAAAGACCAGTCGAGCAAACTTAGAAAAATTCTAGAAGCTAAGATAGATCCCTAATTGGCATGAAACTTTCAACGCTTAAACTTAGTGACATCCTAAATCTCCCATAATTTTTTAGGATTATTTAGGATCTTTTAGGCCCCTTAATTAACAAATCCTAATTTCCCCGTTAATTAAGACCCCTTAATTAGACTTTAATTCGAGCCTTAATTTAACTTTAATTAAAAATTACATTTTTTTTCCTTTATTAGATAATTAAAATTTTTAAATTTTCTTCAAATACTTGGGAACACTTTTTTAGGACATATTTGACCTTTGGGGGTGATTCCAATCAGTTTCGAGATGATTTAGATCAAAACCCCTAAGGTACCCCTTATTAGATAATTTTGATAATTCCCTAATTGCCCTAAAACTTCTAAAATTTATAAATTTGTCTAGAAACTTCAAATCCAGCAAACTCAAAGCCTAACTACTCCTCTTAAGGCCTAATATTTAATTAAAATATTGGACCCCACAAACCTAGCTTGCTTTTAATAGTGGCCATTTGGACCCCTTAGCATAACACATAGGAGGACCTAGGACCTTCCAAAATTGGCTAATATAACTTAAACTTCTAAGATCAATATCCTAAGTATTAAAATGAATTAACAAACTAAATCAATTAAAATGAATCCTAATTTACAAATATTTTAACTTTAATTAAAGTTTTCTTTTCAAACTTTCAATAAATATGAACTTTAGGCAACTTGAACTAGCTACCTTACATAGGACATCTCCAAAGGCACACGATCCTACTACATATATATAAATATGCTAGGGCACCACTTCTAGGTCTAGGATTAGGGTCGGTGTTTATTTTTTCTGCTTTCTGTGATGTGATGTGATTGTGTGTGACACATATAATTGATTGATGTGTTTTATTCTGTTGTACTGTGATTGAGCTTTACTTTATTGCATGTTTTATACTTTGATTATGCTATGATGTGTGCGATAGATTACACATGGGCTAGGGCTACTTTTATACTAATCTAGTCTTATGCAGATGGCCACGCTCATGCAGCGCTAAAATAAAGGGGCAATCATACTTAAGCTTTAAATACTAATAATATTTTATGTAGATGCTCCATAGACTACTTAGCCCCCTTTAAAATTAAAAGAGCGTGATCAAGCATGTTTACTTCTCTACACATATTAACTACTTGGGATGTCATATATGAATTGCTTGGAATGTTTTTCTTAGGATAACCCTGTAGGAGTTCAGGTCTAGATTTTCTTTTTCAAATGTAATATAATTTGTTATAAATTGAGTTGTGAAAGTCTTTAAAAGTCTGGCATTTCAAATACTAGGTACCCAAAGAGAAAAAGAAAGACCCCCTATAGGGAAATTTCTTAATTATTTGGGTACCCCCTTGGAGGACGAACCAAATGGAACCCAAAGGAGACGATCCAAATGGAGATGATCCAGAGAAGGATAATCCACTCGAAGATAAAGGCTTGAAGATAAAATGCCCAACTTTTAAGACTTGCATCATTCATTATGATTAGAATCCAAGATGTTGTTGGTGAAGCCTAGTCATCATTACTTTTTTGCAAACACTGGGTTATACTTATATGACACTTGTCGTGAACTTTCTTACTTTACTTTTATGGATTTATATTAATGTGTTTATTGTTGATTGCACGGTAGAACTAGTATGCTTTTTTTAGGTTTCTTTCTTCCATGTATGTGGCTTGATTTTCACTAGGCTCTCTAGGAATAAAAAGTATTTTCTATTCGTAATTAATATTCAAAATTTAAAGATTTAAATAACTAAGAAACGTAATGACCTAGGAAATAGCTAGAGTCGGTCGGGGTCGTATACATATTAATGCATCTCTTTTTCTCCTTCTAATAAGACACCTCCCCGCCTGCGGTTAGAGTTCGGATAATCTGACCTATAAGGATAAAGTGTCGGACTTGGGGAGGTCCAATCTTTTCTAAATTCTTTTTATATAAGCCTATTTTTTAAAATCTTATGTATATATAATTTGGACCTTTTTAACCAGCATGTATTGCATTAAAAACTACTTAATTAAAAATTTAATTGTATTAGTATTAGAATCATTCATCCTACATAAGTCCATGGCCAATTAGAAAACTCTCTAGACGTCGGACCTACTTCCAAAACACTCAACATACCTACATATCTTTTATAAAGATTAGAATGTATGGTTTTACGCTCTTAGGTGGTTAGGTGACATTCCTTTTTAGGAAGACTATAAGCCCATGTGCATTAGCTAAGACACGGGTGTTAGTGTTGGGTAGAACACTAAACCTATATTAGATTTAAGGTTTAAGGCTACTACATATGGGTCTCGTAGTACACCTCATCGGTGGGTAAGTCTCCTTCTCTTCGGGAGCTATAAATCCTACATATCCGCATCTCATAGATGATGCCACTTCTATCTTTTCTCTCTGGATGCTTTGAGTGATTGATCTATTTTCTCTCCTTACTGCCTTAGTCCATCTGAATGCTGAGATAAATTATGCATGTTGATTAAGCTATTTGAGCCATTCTTTCCCTTTGAGTAGGAACTTCCTAGTCCCCCTTTCTTTACTAATCCCCTTTATGGGAAGAATAATATTAGATCCTTAATCGAGAGTATTCTCGGGCTCCAACCTGAGATGTAATTAATCACGGGGGCTTGCGCTCGTAGGTAACGGAATTCCACAATAAATAAACCCCACTCGAGCTGATGTATCAAGTGGGGGAAATCTTGTGACATTGATTAGGTTGTGTATATTATCATCCATTGGGGTGCGCTGGTGAGAGCCGTTATCCCCAATGGTTTATCGTATGCAGGATCGAATCTACCCTCTCATTGGCCCGCTTGTGAAGAGCGCGGAGGCCTGCAATCGTTTCTATCCCTCTGGGTGATGCGGTCGTATACCCTCTGCACTCGGTAGCAGTCGGCGGTGTCCTTTCGGAGGTCCACAAACAGGTCTTAGAGAAATATAATTCCTAGAACTTAATTGATTTATTTTACAACCACATAAATTTTTAATTTTCTTGTGGTAGTTATTATTTTATGTTGCTTACAAATTGACATCCATACTCAACTTTTTAGATTAAGTCAAAATTAACCTAATTTTAGTAATTGGAATTTACAATTCTCTTTATGGGATAATACTCTTTACTTACTCTTTATTTCTTGTGTGTATTCTTATGTGTATGTCCTAATCATAATAGAACATACAAACTAAGACATAAGGATACACTTATTTAGCAAGAGAAGACGAACAACAACAAGCTTCTTTGTTGTCCTAGCGGAAGCCCCCTAATCTTCATTCTCTACTTTGCTCCTTTCTTTAAGGGACACAACCTTTGCAGCTTGGGCAAGAAGGGCGTCTTCTTTCTTCTAACTGCTCTTATTTTAACTAGTTATATAATCAAGAATAACTTTCATGTAGATTGCATGATTTTTATAAGGCACTTAATTGAATCCCTATAAACATTATATTATCCAATTTAGCTCATTCTTCTTATTTTTCCTTGAGTCATGTTGTTTACACACTCCTCCCACCTCCTCATCAAGTAGTAAACTTCGATTGTATATTTCTATCACGCTCTCTCCTCATGAACCATTGAGACGTGTACTCCTATTGCTATTTTATATCAATAAGTTTTTTCGTCAAATTCTAAATGATTAAATTTTGATATATTACCTTAAATATTTTCACTATACACAAAGTGATTAATATGACAATAATATGCATCCAACTATAACAAAAAATTTCCATAAAAAATCAAGCTAACTGAATCTTGATCAATGACTCCTTCCTAAATATAATGTTACTTAATTATTAAGCCTATTGTAATGAAAATTTAGAAGAAGTGCACTTCAACTACTTATGATTTATCTCATTTGTACTTTGCCATTTTTACTTCCAAAATATGCATATAACCCTTTTATTTGGGTTAAATGCCCAATTTGCACTTCATTTATTAAATGTTGATGTGATATTTCAAAATATTTAACTATAAAGGGCTTATATGTGTATTTATAAATATATGAAATGAAATATGTACACCCATGATCAGTAGGGTTAGGTTAATAAAAATAGAATGAGACCTCAAACTCATCTCAGGCTTAAAGTCGATAAAATGAGAGTTCAACTTGTCTTAAGCTTGAAGTCATTAAAGGGAGAGTTTAACTTATCCATGAATTGAAGTCATCTGAAGGAGTGTTCTACTTGTCCCTCATAATGAATTTGGCTCTCACGATGAACTCTACCCAAATGATGAAGCCGACCATAACGATGGACTCATCTCAACATCTTTACTCACAAGAATTGCATAAGCCTCCTAAAGTCGGCCAATTATGGCTTTCTATGAGCACTTAATGTAATTAGATAAATACAACTAGCAAATGTCTCTTTTATAGCAATTTCTTACTAAGTAAACCACCTTCCTCTAATGTAGCATTAGTATGGTGCCATGCCTCTACCTCCTACCTAGCTATAAATATGGGGTTAGCAGATAAATTTAGGGCATAACTTATTGTCTTGAGCTCTTTATTTTCTAGGAATAAGAAATCAAAGATTATTTCACTATTTATAGCCTTTCTTATTAGTATGGTCTAGATGTTGCTCAAGAATAATTTGAAATTCCACAAAATATAAATAAAATAAATCATAATAAATGAAACGAGTCTTGCCCTAAAAAATTTACATTAAATCTAAATAAAATTATCAAACATATAACCTCATTATATAATCCATTTCCTAAAAACCACAAGATTTAGGTTTTTTTTTGGAACAGCTTTCTTACTGTTTCTTAAAGTAAATTTTTAGTAAAAAATTTT
>NW_021389983.1:688006-724180 GCF_001605985.2 Dendrobium catenatum
AAAAGAGAGAGATATCCCAAAACCCAAGCTTCCACTCTGCAGTCTGCACACAAACAAATACGGATGCTTTTGGCGCCGCCGCCGCCGCGTCCAAGCGGCGTCGTTCTCCTCTGCTTCCTCTGTTGTCGCGTCCTTGTCGGCTTGCAAATCCTCGTCCACACTACCTCCATATTCTCCAGTCCCCTTAGGCTGCGGATTCATCCCTTCCCTCTCTTCTGTCGCTCTCACCCTCGGTTTCCACCCGCAACCATGTGTCTCTCCTGCCGATGAACAGTCCGAGATGGCGAAGCTCACCCAGGTCTCTCTCTCTCTCTCTGTTTCTCCTTACATTCGAGTTGATTTGTTTTATGGATTGTAATAGCTGTTTTTTAGGCTTGAATTTTCGTTTTGTAATCTTAGTTTTGTAGATTGAATATGATCTGGTTGTTGAGAAATCTATAAAGACAGTGGTGAAGGGAAGGGAAGGGCTTATTGATGTTTTGTTGTTTTCAAACGATGCAGAGTAGCTACTTGAAGATAGGAGGGGAGGGGAGGGGAGGGGAGGGGAGTAGAGTGTAATTTTTCAGGCAATTTTTATCAACCAGTTGAAATGGGGAAGAAGATAAGGGAAATTTCCATGGAGATTCCTATGGTTTGGTTCATTGGCAAATAAGGATAATGTTTTTTTAGCTTCTGTGAAATGGTGTCCAAGTTTTTTTTTTAATAGAAAATAACATTTGAGAGCTTTAATACTTTATTATTATTTTGGGCAAGTTTGGTGGGGAAGCATAGAAATTGAGAGAAATTATTCTGTACGGCATCCAGACGGGAAAACTATCCCGACTGTGAATATACATACTGTGTGTACACTGATTTGATCTCAGTATATTGTCTATAAATATGTACACAGTATAATACACTCACATATCCGGACGGTTTTTCCCATTTGAATGTCGACATAATAATTTTCTCATAAATTGGAGGGTTAGATTACAAGACATTGATCATAAGTTCACACTTCTAAGATTTTATTACTAAGTTAGTTAATTCTATTCTTATTATATTAATTAATGCATTTAATAATACAATTAATAGTTTTCTAATAACTAGATGCCCACAAAGATAACCAAAATAAGAAAATATTTGATGAAAAATGGGACAAACAAATTTATTTTGCAGTTAGATAAACTTAGTTTGATTATTTTTTAAGGGTCTATTTGGATGGCTGTAGCTTTTTGTAAAAGTGATTATATGCTATTATGCAGAAAATAATTTTTTTTTTAAAATATGTTGTAAAAGGTAGCTTACTAGCATTGAATTTTTTTTTTTTAAGTAGCAAATAGAAATAAGGTTGTGATATGAAAAATAAAATAGTAAAAAAGTTTATCCCAAACATACCCTAAAATGAGGAGGATTTAGAAAGTGTTTAAGAATATTCAAGATAACCAGATAAATTTTTTTTGAATTTATTTTATATTTTTCATAATTAATGCTAATATTCTAACTATTAATAAAAATATTAAATACTTGAAAAAAGAAACAAATAATTTTGAAAGTGTCTAAGATATTTTGAGATGAAGTTTGAAGTGAAAACCACACATGCATGATGCCATTAGTGCATGAATTCGATTTTTCATATTTATTCAATTTTCTATAAATTAAAAATAAGGTTTTTCAAATTGAAAATTGAAACTATGCAAGATGATTTTTGGAAATCATTGTAAATGCACTCAATGACTTGTAATATTAATTTTAAGAACCCTAAATTTATAAGGCTATTTAAGGTATTTTTATATATTTAATTATTAAAAAATAAAATTTTTTAATTATGATAAATATGAAATCACTCTTAAGTAATTCCAAAAAAATTAAAGAATGCTTAAAACAAAACTTAAACCTAAGGGATACATGCCTAGGCTATGGACCTACCCAAGGTTAAAATAGTAATTTAATATCAAGTGGATTTGCATTTCAGAAAAAAATGACCACCTTGAAAAATTTCAAAGATATGTACACTATGTTAATGAACATCACCAAATTTTTTCTGAGTTTTTTTAATTTATTTAAATGAGTCTAAAATAAAAATAAGAAAAAATCATTATTTTTAAATCATTTTCAACAAAACATCATCAAGCTTAAATATAATAATAAAAGTCATATTAAGAGTCAAAAACTCATTTAAATATAATAAGAAAAGTCATTTCTAATACTTTATAACTAAGCCTTTTTTAGGCGTACCTCTATCTTTTTAAACATAGGCTAGATCTAATACATCTACTGTCCTAACTAGGTCATCAGAAGGCCGACGTTTTATGTGATCAAACCATCTAAAGGTGATTCTTTGTATCTTATATGTCACTAGAGATACTTCGACTAGTCATGTATATAATCGTTTCACATTCCGTCTTTAAGTTTAAAGTCATCATCCATCTGAGTATACTCATTCTATAAACCCTAACTTAATTTTTTACTTCTCTTTTATGGCCAACATTCTATGTCATAAAGCATTACAGGTCTCAGAACCATCTTATGGAATGTCCCTTAAGTTTGAGGGTACTTCTCTATCACGCAACAAGCCTGATGCATTCCTTCACTTCGACCATCCAACTTGAGTTCTATTGATAATATTTAGACTCCAAAGTTGACCATAATTTAAGTTTTCTTTAAGCTCCTCTTATAGTCTTATCAATAAGGGGTATATCCTTAATGATATAAACTTGCCTTTCAAAATGTATCTTATCAACACTCCATCTTTCAACATGTACTATTCTTTCAACGCCCATCTCTCTCTCTTCTCCTCACTTTGCCATGCATCCGAATGGGGTGAAGATGGTGCTTGTGATTGTTACACATGCACCTTCCCCTTTCGTTGCTCATGTTATTCATAGTCCATTTCACTTCTTAGATGTTAGGTTTGAGTATTGAGGTTTCTATGTCACTACCTTACTGATGGCCATGCTGGATTGAGTGCTAACCCTGGAGGAACATTTCAACACATGTTATGGTTGAGTTCAGATAGGAAAGTAGAAGTGTTGTAACCCTGAAGGAGAGAACAGAGTTCATCTATTTCTATCAACGAAATTGTTGACTTCTTACATTCAATTGGTGATGGACCTGACGACAAAAATCTCGACGACTTACAAGCTCTTTGAATCATCATTATCAAGTGATTTTTTTAGTTAGAGCAAGTTCATTATGAGATACCTGGTTATGAGTTGGGCTCTTCATCAGCATTTTTTTATTAGATCTTTTCTTTAAAGTTTTTTTTGGGGGTGAGTGAGATAAACTTGCCTTTGTGTTAGGGCTGTCAAAATTGGGTCATGGGTTGGGTTTGGGTCCAACCCGAAATTGACCCGACACTGTTCAACTCGACCTGAACCCAACCCGTTTTTGCAAACGGGTCGGTTTCCTGAACCCGAACCCGACCCGCTTCGGGTCCGGGTCAACCCGAACCCGACCCGATTCAGTATATTTTATTAAATTTTTTATTTAATTCAATTTATTTAAATCAAAATCAAATTAAGGTAAGATTTACTTCAATTAATTTAAAATAAATCAAGATTAATTTAATTTGGGCAATAATGTTAATAATTTTTTGAAATATCATTTACTTATTTCAATAAAAATCATTAAAACCCTCCTAAATTAATTAAAAATGGTCAACCGGGTTGATTTCGGGTTTTCGGGTCAACCGCCAACCCGACCCGATTTTACAAACGGGTTGAAATCCCTAACCCGTAAACCCGACCCGGTTCGGTTCGGGTTAACCCGAACCCGAAATTTTCGGGTCGTGTTCGAGTCAGGTTTTCGGGTCGGGTCAAATATTGACAGGTCTATTTTGTGTATAGCCCTTTGTAAAACAATCAAAATTTGCTATTTGTTGTAAATTTATCGTTAATTTAACATGACAAGTTATCTATTTGTGTATGTGATTACTTTATTTTGTTTTTTTTTTGTTTGCTTGTCGAGTGTGAATTGAATTTTTTTGGTAATGATGAAGAAAAAGATATGTGAGATTCTAATCATTCATGACAAATGCGACACTTACCTCAAAAATTCAAGTTCTTTTTTTCTCAATATAAGTATAATATACCTCTAACCTTCTTTAAGGCTCTATTTTTATCATTCTTTTCTTTCTCATCTCTTTTCTCTCTCGCTCTGTTAACCTAGCTAGTTACGAATGTGATTAGGGTGTCAGCCATAGATAACTTTACAACCAACATACTTTTAGGTGAGACTGAAATTGACAAGGGTTGTAAAGCTACATTATAAGGTTTTAATTGAAGGGCGAAATCCTGCCAACAAATGATTATATATATATATATATATATATATATATATTGAAGTAAAAGCATGTAAATGAGGATTTTAAATGGAGCATAAGGTTTGTTTGATACGGTTTTCTTATTGCTTCTTAAACAATTTTTTAGTACATAAATTACAAATTATTTTTATTTTTAAAAAACTGTCCAAAAAAACCTAAACCAGAGTTAAAGTCCTAAGGAGTTGAATATTAAAAAATGAGAATTATTTAAAATGTTACCAAAAAAATAATAAAATTGGGGTGCAATATACTAAATCAAATAAAATAGAGTGGCATATATTTTTTGTGCATTTTGATCGCTGAACACACTGAAATTGGTTGCTAGTTGCATGTATACTGAAGTTGATGGACTAAGGATCTATTTGGTGATAGATTTTTCAATTTTTTTTTTTTACTTTTCTGATTGTTGCTGCATTGCCTTTGGCTATTAGTTTAAGATTTTTTTAATGATAAAAAATAAATTTTATAAATCAGATTTTTAAAATGTGAAAGCCAGAAAAAAAATAATATCATTATTTTTAAAATATTTTATTTAAAAATATGATTTTATTTTGTTTTTCATCTTTTTTTTCCTTTAAATCCTGGATTTAATTGAAATTAATAGTACGAGGATTTGACCAAAGAAGCGCGTGAAAGGGGTGAAAAATGCGTTATCGCAATGAGCTCTTTAACAGGAACAACATTGGTCGTCGAAGGGGGCGAAGAAGCTTCCTTCACACGAAAGAGATGAAGAAATATTTTCAACTTTGCATGAAGTGGGTGAAGGCGAAGTAGCTACGCATTTTCCTACCAAATGTAACATATTAATTAAAAGATATATCTTAAACTTGAGTGATCTTAATCAATCTAATTAGTATTAAAAAGTTTTTTTAGTTAAATTAATATTTCATTAGTTTAATAATGTTACTAATAGTAATTAATTAAAAATAATATATAATATATACAATAAGTATAATTTAGTTAATCTGATTAGTATTAATAAAAAATACTTTTAAATCAAATATATATTTCATTAATTTAATAATTTTTAATTATAATTAATTGAAATAATATATAATAAATATGATTCAAATATAATTTGATTTTTTTTCATTGTAATTATGTATTATTTATTAATTTAATCATTAATAATAATAATTATTAAAATTTTAGTTGAACTAACATACCTTAAAATCTGAAATAAATATTCAATTAATTTATCAAAATTTAATCATATATAATTCTCTATGTATTATATAAATATAAGTTTAATACTTAATTTTTTCAAAATTTAATATTCAATTAATCAGATTTATTAAATTCTACTTAAATTAAAGTTTTATTTAGAACATTTTAATAAGTTCCCAAATATTTTTTTAATAAAGTTTTTTAATTAAAAATTTATATGTAAAAAATAATTTAAAAATAATAAAAAAGATTATATATATATATATATATATATATATATATAAACTTAAATCAGGCATCCAAACAGCCCTTGAACTTTTATTAATAAGAAAAAGCTGCAGAATTACCTTATATCGTTAGTCAGCTGGTTTTACCGACCCTCATCGAATATCAAAATCCCGGAGGCAGGGCGGCTGATGCGGCGGGAAGAACAAAGTGAGCGACTGTGAGAAATCGTCATGGAAATAGGGGGTAAAATTCAGAGCTGGGCGCCAAATCTTCCAAAGGTTTGCCTAGCAACTGCTCTTCTACCCTTCCTAATTTCTCCCCTTCCACCCTCAAAATCTTTAATTTTCCAAATTACAATGATTGCAAGGCTTTGATTTTTTGAAAAATCTTTTCTGGAACAACATGCGATTTCTCTGTTAACTCTTCTGCTTTTCTGAGACCTAGATCTTTGGTAAAAATATATTCTTTTCTGCTTTTTTTTTTCGTCGTGTTCTCAATGTCTTTTTTCATGTATTCGATGAATTTCCTTATTGGCAACCATGGCATTCTTTGATTGATGTCTAAAAGTGGTGTTTCGAGACCTGCAGTTCATGGTCAACGTGCTATAATTGGCCAGAACAAGTTTGTCCGACTCTGAAATTTGTATCTTAGGGCTGATGGCACGATGAAAGACAGATTTTGGTCTTAAATTTAGTCGATCTAGTGGTCTACTGTGATAATTCCTTACTTCTATTCAGTGTATTGAGAAGTGCCATGAAAGTGTTGAACGAGATTCTCTGGTTCACGCTCCATTTTTTTTTTCTTGGTTCACGCTCCATGTTATGAAGCCATGCAAGCAGCTTACTGTACGAATTCTTAGCTTAGAGCTTTAAAACATGTGGGCAATGGTCGAGCCAGAAATTTTGTTCGCGGGGCCTAAATTAAAGTAGGTATGTTTGCCGTCTCATTTGGAAGGTTAGAATATATTAAAATAGCTCAATTTGCCGTCTCATGTAAGATCAAAATTAAGAATGCAAATAACATGACACTTAAAGCTTATAAGACATAAACATCTGCCACGGACAACCTTTGTTTGGGGGCGAGAGAGGAGATAAAGAGAAAACGAAAGTCATGTTTGAGATCGTGACTCACAAGTCACAAGAGAGGAGTAAATGGGAAAACGAAAGTCATGCTTGAGATCGTGACTCACAAGTCACTTTGAAATCATCTCGGCTAGATCTAAGATCAATAGTGCGAGATCTTAAATTTAGAACCATCTCAGCTGGACTTAAAGTCGATGGCGCGAGGTCTTGAATTTAGTCCTGACCAGTTTTAAGATCGACAGCACGAGGGCTTAAATTTTAAAAAAATTTACAATGAAACAATATGCTTGATTAAAACACTTATTCATGTATGCTTATAGTAATTGTATCTTTATATTTTCTCTAAGTTGAATTAATTCCAATGATAGAAATAAAATTTCTTTATTATAAATTGCTTATAAAAATGAATTATATTGCTCTACT
The DNA here is from genome assembly GCF_001605985.2 of Dendrobium catenatum. Lineage (NCBI taxonomy): Eukaryota > Viridiplantae > Streptophyta > Magnoliopsida > Asparagales > Orchidaceae > Dendrobium > Dendrobium catenatum. Next base: position 695,210 of record NW_021389983.1, read on the forward strand.
TTCAATTCATTTTAATTAGAGAAAAAAATCTATTGTGTTATAAATGAAAGAAAGTGAAATAAATCGGACATATAACAATTATACATGTAATTTATTAAAGGTAATATTATTTGCCTTATATATTGATCAAGGGAAGAGAAAAAGTAATTATTTAATTACTCTTACGTGAACATGCTTCTTGTCTTCTATATTATAAGTGCAGCAATCAGAGAAGAAGAGTAATTACTCACCTGAATCAGTTCTCTTGCCTTATATAATATTAAAGCACTATTATATATGAACCAATCAGGGAAGGGAAGGAAAAAAGGGTAATTATTTAATTAATCTCACGTGAAGAGTTTATGTAAAATAGAGGCAGACAATTGGCGAAAAGTGAAAACCAGAGGACGTGGACGGGAGCCCACAGACGAGAGCAAAGGCTCCTAGTATACGTGGAGAATTTGATATAGCGGAGCCTTTATCTGTAGCTCCTAGTGCTGTAATTTTACTAAAAAATTTTGAGTGATCTACCTATCATTTGCTCATTCCCAACACTATCAGTCCTAGCAATAAAATTTCAAGCCTTGTTCTTATAAATATATAAGATTTCATAGTTACAAAGTACAAATTAGTTGGCCTGTGATTATTTGGTTTCCAATATTTGCAGATGGGAAGTGGAAGCAACACATTTACGGTCGATGACGCACTCATCTCACAAGGGTTTGGGTACTTCCAGGTCCTTGTGCTTGCTTATGCTGGCATGGGTTGGATTTCGGAGGCGACAGAAATGATGCTTCTTTCATTTGTAGGACCTTCTGTACAAGTTCAGTGGAATCTTTCTTCACATGAGGAGAGCTTGATTACTAGTGTTGTGTTTGTGGGCATGCTAATTGGAGCATACTCGTGGGGCGTAGTTTCTGATAACTATGGGCGGAGGCAGGTCCTTTTCTCTTTCTTCAAATACCTCAAACTTCGATATGCTGCTTCCCTATGCTAAATTCTGCTCTTCTTTTGTTTTGTCACTGGTTATCCCTTTGTCTGTTTCATCGTTACTTCAAAACATGTAAGTTAATATGGATAGTCTAAGGCTTCGTCGGTTTCTTATTGCTTCTAAAAGCAGCTTTCTAGTTCAAAATTTTTAATTTTTGAACTAAAAAGTTGCATTTAGAAGAAGTAAGAAAGCCGTTCCAAACGAAGCTTTAATTCTGTTGTTTGACTTTGGATTTATGAATTTCATATGTTCTTGTTAAGTGCTACTTAGGGGTGTCAATTTCGGGTCACGGGTCGGGTTCGGGTCGAACTCGGAACTAACCCAGTACTATTCGGGTCAACCCGAACCCGACCCGTTTTTGTATACGGGTCGGTTTTGCGGATCCGAACCCGACCCGCTTCAGGTTCGGGTCAACCCGACCCGACCCGCTTTGGATTCAACAGCGGCACGCCAGGTTACGCTTTGGCGTTCGGCAGCACATCAGACTCGACCGTGGGACCGTGGGACGCGCGGCGGACACCACCGCGAGACACGCGGCAGACTCGACCGGACTGGGCATTTCGCACTGGCGCTGCTGAACTGGGCAGCTGTATCACGGTGAACTTGACTAGACGCGTCACGTTCTGACGCGTGGCACTCGGCAGCGAGTCGATGCATGCGGGCAGACCGGGCAGCCGGGTCATTTCCGGGTTCCCGGGTCACAATCCGAACCCGACCTATTTTTTCAAATGGGTCGAAAATCTGAACCCGAATCCGACCCGCCAACCCGAACCCGAAATTTTCAGTCGGGTCTAATATTGACACCCCTAGTGCTATCGAAGACGTTAACTTTAAATGAACAACTGGTTGCATTATCTTTGGTAAATCTGTTTTTCTTCTTATTCTTTTCACACTAGCGCTATTCACTGGTTTTATTGGGGAATATTTTGCCCTCTACTTTGCGGACGTAATTCATCTAAATTTATGTTTTAAACCCTTATCTTTAATTTTGCTACCTTAACAATTTTTATATAACATAAAAATTTCTTGTTCTCTCTTTTTTAGTTCGACCATAAATCCATCTTAATGTTCTTTTTTCAATTTTTATAACATAATCATTTTCTCCTTTTTAGCACTCACATCCATCAGATTTTTTTTTTTTTCTGAAATCATTGCACCAGCCTTAAATTTTGTACAAGAAGAATAATAAGCTGCCATTTAAATGTTTATCTAAAATGATCATTCAATATCATCCACAGAGATTGAGTGTGAAAAATTGAATATGCTAGGTTGGTGCGATGATTTCAGAAAAAAAAAATTCTTCCTGTGCAGAATTTAAGGCTTTTTATTATTAACAAAGTCCTTGTTCTGCTTGATTTGCAGCTAATGGAGATCGAATTTTTTTTACGTACATACAACAGAATGGAACTTGAACATGTAATACGATGAACAACACATGATATTAACACATCACTGAACTGGTTCTTCTTTGGCTAGAAAGTAGGCCAGAGCATGCATCATGCACTGTACAAAGCGCAAAAAAATCACGCGCTTCTCCTCTTTGATTTTGTTTTACTGTGTGAACTCCATTTCTTTTGTGGAGCGATGGACAATCACACTTAAAGCATGTGCTTCTTTTTTATGCTTTTAACAATAATGGTATCACCCAAAGAAGACTTGTTCAGAAAATAGAGAGAACTCAGAGATTTCTTATTCTTCATTAGAAATTTAGGCCTCATCTATTCTTATGATTTTTTTTCACCGGAATTGATAATATTTATGGTAGAATTATTTAAATCATGACCAAGTTAACATTTTGGTGAAAACTGTATTAACATAGGGGGCATATGAGTCTACTCTATGAAGACTAGTTGTCCTCTGTATGACGACTATGCTTGAGATAGATTGCACGAAAACCTTTGACATTTGTGATATGTTGAATTCGTTAAGTGTAATTGGATTATCTATGATGCACAAATACGAACATAACACAACATGGACACAGGACACGTCAATTATTGAAAATATTTGACAAGAACACGGGCTGGACTCGATATTATAATTTTTATATTTTCAGAGTAATGTATAGAAATTGAATAAGTAGAATATCAATAATAATTTAGAAATAGTAAGTCATTTAATTAAAATATGTGCTTAAAATGATTAATATTATGATGTTGAGAGTCGGGTGTCGATATTGTGTCATGCATCGGGAGGGGAGCCAATAATGTTATCAAAAGGCAGGCATTTATGTTGTGAAGTGAGCTTCGGGCATCGGTGTTGAGACATCGTCGGCCCTTAATGTCGAGTCGATGTCAGTCGTTGATGTTGAGATGACATTAGAAAAAGTTGATATGTCAAGAGAACGTGTGGGTGTGATTATTGGTGAAGAAATTGCTGGTGTCTAGCGTCAATATCAAGACAACATTAGACTTTAATGTTGAGATGATTTTAAAATATTAATATTGTGACTACATTGAGAGATGGCATTAAGTTAAATGAAAATAGAACTGTTCGGGGAATGGGATATTGAGTATGAGCAATTGATTTGGAGTTATGGAGAGTAAATAAGAAATTTAATTTTTATTTTTTAATTAATAAAAATTTAAAGTACAAAAAATTTCATAAAATATTTAAGACATGTATGTCCAATTTATTTTTAATATATTTTTTAATAAGACACGTTTTCATCACATCCGACATGTGTCAGAGAAGTGTCAAATGGTTGTCGTGTTCAATACGTATCGGACACTATACCTTTTTGAGGAGAAGTATCGGTGCATCATAGAGAATTATAGATTCAGAGCAGATGGAGCATTTTGGGGAGCTGAGGAAGGTGAGTGAATAAGAGGAGGAGAGGGTGGATTTTAACTCCACCTGAATTATTTGCTTTTCTTAGAGGGGAAATTACATCACTGAAAAGGAGGTGAATTTGTATTATGTGAGGGAGACTTCTGGAGATAGAATGAGTTATTTAGTTAAAAAAATTGATGATTAAGTTTTATGGGGACTTAGTTGACTTGTTTTGCCGCAAGAGCATAAGATAAAAAAACCTTGAAAGGGACATTCTTTTTTAAAAAATTGATGTCAAGTTTCTTGCTCTTTTGCTTCAGGATTGGGGAGGTGGGCAGTCGCAGGGTGGAAGGAGTTAGATTGATTGTATGCTTTTTATTAAACAATAAATGTAAGCTATAATTTTTTATTTCTAGTGCAATAGAATTTGTCATAATAATTGTTTTTCGAGCAATGACTTGTACAAAGTTTCTCATAAAGGTTTCTTAGTTTCTCCTTACCTCTGTCACATGATGTGGGTATTTTGCTGGTTAACATTAATGAGGTAAATGGAGGGAAAACATTCTTCTATGATCCAATGCCAACAAATGCAGCTGGAAGATGGTTAATTCTATTTGATTACAGACTTATATCTTCTGTATTTTCTTTAATCACTGATTTTGGCATCAACCGACTTATCAGCTTACATGGAGTTTATTTTATATTTTTTTCTTTTTGTTTTTTAGTGGTGTATGTTATAATGTGTAATTATACTGTGTTTAGTGATGTTGAGATTGTGGGCTCCGAAAATTCAAGCCCCAGTCTCTCCGCACCTTTTTCTATTGACGATGAGAATTTTAACAAATTATGTATAGTGGAGGAAGAGCCCTTTCCACTCTCGCTCCCGAAGTAAGCATCATGTTCGACCCTTTCTTCAAATTGCTCCTATTGTAAATGTTTGGCCGTGGTACTCTTTTTCATATAAGCATTAATTTCCTCCTTCACCTTATCCGGAACATTCGTACAAGGTGCTACATTCTTATGTGAGCCAGATAAGTGTTCCTTCATGCGAGTTACTCCTCCACCACCTTATCACAAAAATTATATTTTAAATACACATATGTCTTCTCGCCTCCTCCTACATCAACTTGCACACTGTATTTCCAAGAAGGGTCATACTGCAATGACATATTTGTTTTTTCCTTACCCCTAACCATGTTTCCTAAAGCACAAATGCAAAATAAAACATAAAAACATAAAATAATAAGCATGAATATGAAATAATATTGTTCAAGAGACAATAATTCACATTTAAAGTCCTCACCCCTTTCTACTCTCCTATAGAATCCAATGTCTCCCAATCAAAGCATGCATTCATGAAGAAGCAGACTAATACTAACAACTATTACTAAAGATGATGAATACAACAATATGCCGGGTTGCCGGGGGTCCAAGGGGTGTTTCCCCTGGCAGGGTTCGACCTAGTGGTACTGAGCATGTACTAGTGGTATTGAGCATGTACTTAGCAGTACCGAGCATGTACCTAGCGGTACCGAGCATGTATATAGTGGTACCGAGCATGTACCTAGCGGTACCGAGCATGTACCTAGCGGTATTGAGCATTTACCTAGCGGTACCGAGCATGTATCTAGCGGTACCGAGCATGTACATAGCGGTACCGAGAACTATGACCCTAACTTTCCTATAAGTTGAAAAATCAAACCCTAAACTTAAAAAAAAAATCCTAAGAACACTTGAAGAAATGATGTAGAGGGGTGGCCAGAAACAAAGAACTCACCGGCAAGAGGCGGCGCAGGTGGGAGAGGCAGCGCCGACTGGAGAGGCGGCGGAAACGTGCGGAAGAGCTGGATCGGGCGTCTGCGTGCTTTCTGGCGGCTTCGATTGACATCTTTGGTTGTTTAAGTGGGTCTTCGGTCGGGTAAGTGGGTATAATGAAGAATTTAAGAGGTTTTTTAAGTAAGTGGGCCCCCATATTAGAGGCGTACGCCTCAAAGAAAATTGCGCAATAATGCTAGTGAGGCGCGCCTCACTCCACCTGAGGCGTACGCCTCATGATGTCTGAGAATTGCCTAGGTTTTGAGGCTATTTTGGAGCAAATTGCGCAAAGGCGCGCCTTGGATTGCACAATTTTAAACTATGATAGTAGTAGCAATTTTAGGGCTTGGAAGTGGGATTTTTAGGGTTTTCATGATTTGAAATTTATCACTGTGTATTTAAAGCTGGTGATGGGGGGGAATGATGACGAGCCCAATTAAGATCCCATAGTTTCGTCATCTTGGATTGTCATGGTCCGTACTCCACTTAGTTAGAGGAGGCAGTCGACCCAATTTGACCAAAGTATTTTTATCGGCAGTCATGGGTTGCGTCGTTCGATTGTACCTTATAGACTTGGGGTAAATGTTTGCCTAAGTGGGTAGATTTGAGTCGACCTTATTGAACAAAAAGCTTTGTGCCTATCAAATATACCTTATGATTCATGAATCAAGAGTTTAGAGTTATTGGTAACATATGAGCTCTAGTCATGACCGTAATTTAATAGTACCATTTGATGATAAAATCACTCGATCAGAGGGCCCCGGTCATAATCGTTTATCTATGGTGTTATTTGGCGGCAAAACAATTAATTAGAGGACACATGTCACGTTTTAACTGGCGAAAGATGGTTTAAGAATGAATTTTAGTGATACATTTGACATGACATTCTTTCTGAATTGAAGTTATACTTAAATTCATCCTCCTCGACAAACGATTGCGGAAAGGTTGATGAATTTATGCTTTAAGTTTTTTTTAGGTGTTTAATTTCATTTCAAAATTTAGATTTTGGTAAATATTAAATTTTGAGTTTTTTTGGAATTTTAGCCCTATAATTATAAATTTTGGCATGTAGGAGCGGCATTTCTTTGAAATTTACGGGGACCCCTCCAGTTGAGATTTATATTCAACGCGACCATCATCTAGGTTTTAGATTATTCAAATTTTATTATCTGAACCTTGTCAACTTTGCCTATTTATTGGTAAAGGATCAGGTTCGATCAGGATTTTTAAGCATTTTGATCATAAGTTCCCATTCAGTTGATATGTACTTTAAACATGACCATCATCAGAGTGATGTTAGAGTTACTTTTAAAAAATATTTGTAGTTTTGCAGGCATTTGGGAAATATTTGGAAATATGGAATCCCCTCCAGTTGAGATTCACTTCCAACACGGTCGTTATTAGGTTGATTTTGAAATCACTTTAAATATTTTTATTTTTGCATTACAATTTGGGGTGGTATAAGGTCTTTCTCCATCTCTCTCTCTCTATTATCTCTCTCTTGTATTCTCTCCCCGCCATCTCTCTAATGAATTGAATGTTTCAAGCGATTTGACGCTTTCAAAACTCACCAAATCGTTTGGTTCATTCAGCACTATGCCAAACTTTTGGCGAATTCGCTCCGCGAGAGAGAGAGAGAGAGAGAGAGAGAGAGAGAGAGAGAGAGAGAGAGATGAAGTCAGTGAAAAAGAAATATCAAGAGGAACAAATAGAGAGAAATGAGAGAGGAAGAGAGTTAAGAGAGATGTCCATATTGGGTGGTCGACAGAGGCTGAGTCGGATGGAGAAGGATGTTGGCTAATGGAGGAGCTTGGACGGTGGTAGGTGATCGACCTTGCTTGAGTGAGGAAGAGGTGAGGGTCGGCTCGTGCGAGAGAGGAGAGAACAAGAGGTCTGTTTAGTGCTAGACTTGGCGTGAGGAGCGTGAGATCGAGAGGTCTAGGCATCTGATTAAGTGAGCAATATAGAAATTGAGTGAAATGAGTGTTCTTTTTGTGTATTAAGGTTTAGCTTTAGGTTATTTACTTATTTACCCTTTTATTTTTGTTTCTATAAATGAAAGGGCAAAATTGTCCTCCTATCTATAGTTGAAAGGATAGATCAAGATTCTAGATATTCAGAATTTTTTTTTTGTATATATATTTAATTATTTTAATTAGATGTGTATGCATATATCTAATTAATTTAAATATAGAGATATTAAACTATTATTTATAAAAATTAATCTAATAATATAAATAAATAAATAAAAATTTATTTTGAATGCATGTGAATTCGTTCGTTGAGATTTTGTAGATTGTGCATGTCAAATTTCATCTCGATTTGTGTGCGCATGTGGACTTTTTACCAATTTTTCTCGTGCTCGTACTCGGAAAATCTGGGTGTCTTTTCCTATATTTTGGGACGTTCCAGATGCACTCGCTCAGTCCATTTCACTAATAGAGGACATTTTGAGTGGTTTCGAGTATCATCGGTGTAGTTCATATCAGCTTAGCAGTGCCTTGTCGATCAATCGTTGACCTCGTCGGATGTGGTCGTATTGATCTTTGACAAAACTTAGAGGTCAACAGAGATGTATTTGTTGAACGTTTATATTGTCAATCAATTGAATTTCACATTTCACTGTGGAGGTCTAGTAATGATGTGAAAACATCCGCTTGACCATCACTGTTGGCTCTTACATTTACCTAGAGCTCATAAAGTTTGATTTTTTTTTGTTTTGATGACATTTTATCCAACTTGCACTTAATTTACACCTTTTTTCTCTGATCGAGAAATTTATGCATTTGTGTACATAACCATGACAATTAAAATCATTTCTTTTCTCTACTACTATTATTTTACGAATCTTATGATACCTTTTCATTTTTCAATCTTAACAATACATTTTACTGTTTGTCCAAGATGAATCTGTCCAAGCCCAACTTGATAGCATTAGTTATTGTTAATTAGAAGAAACGATCAAAATGTTTTGCTTCAACTATTTGATTTTTAAATTTCTGTCAATTCTAGGGTTGGGTTTCTATTTACAGCCATAGTTACTAGTGGAGCAGGTCTTCTTAGTGCTTTTGCTCCAAATTATATTTCCTTGCTTCTCCTTCGATTTGTGGTTGGCATCGGTTTGGGAGGTGGACCCGTCCTTGCTTCGTGGTTTTTAGAGTTTGTTCCAGCTCCAAATAGAGGTACGTGGATGGTGATTTTCCAAGGCTTCTGGACTATTGGTACCATCTTGGAGGCTTCTCTTGCTTGGGTACTCCTCGCATCCTCTCTTATCTACTTGCCCATGCTTTTTAAGTTCTTTCCTTCAAAATTCATCAGTTATAAATGCTGATGATATCATGGACTTATATGGAGATATTAATGTCACTTTGAAAATCACAAAGTAACTTTATGGGACTGTGTAGGAGTAATTGCATTATACAGATGCCTTTTAATATTCCAAGTTTTGTGTAGATTTCAATGGCATCTTCTATTGAAGCATTATTTTCTTATTTTCAAGCAATGCTGTATCTTTTTTCCTTTTGCCACTTACTATTATAATATAATCAAGAAAGAAGAATTCATAAGTGCAGGTGTTGCTCCAGTAGGTTTAGGGTTTAGGGTACAATTATCCTATTTGCTGCCATTGACGTTAACCTTCTACAAGATTATAGGTAGCTTCTAGGTAGAGTATGATTAGATAAAGAACTGTTATTGCCTTCTCTGTTAATTTTTTATTTCATTTCAGTATACGGGTTCGTTTGTGTGAAAGAAGTGGTATTGAGGTTATATTTTTTTGTGGTCGATCAGAAGAATCTAATGTAACTACAATCTGTTGGAGCAAAACACAAAAAAAAGGGCGGAGAAAGCATGAAAGAAAGGACGAGATGTGAGCAACTCCATCAAGGAAGCTCACTAGAATTCAATAAAAATGGATTGAATGTAAAAAAAAATACTGTTTGAATCCAAAAAGTGAATCTTTATCAAACTATCACTTCAAGTCACGTGGGAAGGATCAAGCAAAGCAGTAGATGTTAGACAAGTCACGGAAATGAGGGGTTTTATGAAAAAGATTAATGGAGAGAGAAATGATTTAAAGAGAAAAAGCACGGTCTTGTGTAGGGAGGGATAAGGGTTCAGGTAGTAAAGGGAGAGAGTAGGTGGGGTGAGAATTTTTAGAATTATAGGGAGTTTGATAGTGAGAGATAGATGATGTTTAGCAGAAAGAGACAGGGAGAGAGAGTGAGAAACAATATTCTAATAGAAAAAGAAATTTGTGGGTAGATGAAAGAGAGAAAGGATCAAGCGAGAGAGTGAAGGTTGTGTGAAAAGAGGGAGAGGAGAAGAAACTTTTTTGTGGGAAATAATATATGCTAAACTTTTTAGTTTAAGTTATAAATTATAAGCATTTAATTAGCAATAATAATCATTTAATTAATAAATTGATAAAGATGAAGAACTTTACTTCCAATGGTTTTATTTATTTTTTTAATACTTTTGTCATTGTTGATTGACTATTTTATTTTTAGACATTTGAATATTTGGGAATTTACATACTTACCTCAAAATTCTTATGTAGTTATATATCTATCTCTAAAATATTTATATTTCTTTAATATCCTAGCATCTAAATCACGTTAAAACATATTTTTATTTTAGATAAGTTAATTTAAGTGATATTTTTTTATGTAATTTAAAGATTAGAGTGTTGTATAAATAAATATAAAGATTTAGTTGTTAAATATGTATGTATATATATAAGAATTTTGTGGTACATATGTAAACTCCCCCTTGAGTATTAGTATTTTTACATTTCTAAATAAGTGTAAAAAAATTAAAGTAGTTACTAATTTCTATTTTTTATATTATTTATAAATAAATTCGATATATGCATATACTATTTTTTTTTTTAATTCTTTACTATAAGAATGTTATTTAAAATTTTCTTAATTTTATTAATAAATTATGAAGATAAAATACTTTAAACTATTGGTTTTTTTATTTTTTTATTTTAACGTTATTCATTTCATGAACGATTATATTATCTATATATTTAAAAGATTTTGCTAAAAAATTTTAAACAGAACTATACTAATGCTAATTCTTAAAAATACATACTTAATTGTACTATGCAAAGGACAACATCCATTGTACTAATGCTAATTAGGCTATCATTAGTTGACTATCAAATCTATACTTGTATTAAAATGACTCTTAGCACTTCAAAATATTAATATATATTTTTTTTGAAATAATCACATTGCATTCAAATTAAGAAGTAGAATTCACTAAATTTTTGAAAGAAAATATTGCAACGTGCACTTGCATTTTTATTAGTATATATAAAGGGAATCTCATTTTTATGGTGCTCTTACTAATGCAGGATCTTAGGAGAGCTTGCTGTACGTAGTCTTGTCATTATATTTGCAGAGAAGTTATTTTCGTGGCTCGAGCTTGTGATCTCCAAATTACAATAGGGGTCATTTAATTATTGTTTTAGGCTTTTATGTATGCATTTTCATTCTAGTCCTACGAGAAAATGACTTTTCTCCTAATTTTATATTTCTTCCAACATCTCATGCGGTTTTCTTAGATCGAGTTCCCATATTTTTTATAGTTATTTCTCAACCATATCTAATATATATGACAGTTCAGATTTGAAGTTTGCTTTAAAATTCTAGTAAATTTAGTTCTACCCATGTATTTAACCAATCAAATCCATTAGAAGCACATTAACTTTCATCAACCTCGTGTTAAATTCTGGGCCATTTGAAATACTCAACAAAGAAAATATGTTAGTTTTCTTCTCATAGTCAAAGCCATCCATCAAAAAAGTTTTTACACGTCCTGAAACATTAGTTCATGAGGTGTCTATCACGCTTTAAAAATCTGTCAAACTTCTTTATATCTAAAATATAGGCTTTATAGATTACCACAGATTATGTTTGTTTTATTTTTGTGTTAAAAATTGAGCCATGTGTTTGCTATACTCCCATCTGGTACCCATCCTTAACAGTGAGAAAAATAACTTGTGCTGCACTTATGTGAAAGGCTTACAGCAATACTAGTCATATAAGTTTTCCTTAATACAGAAAATTCCATCCAAAGAAGCAAAACTTCTAACTACTTGATATTAATTTGCTATTTTATTTGCAGGCTGTTATGCCAAAATTGGGTTGGAGGTGGCTGTTAGTATTTTCTTCAATACCATCTTTTCTTCTGCTATTATTCTACCGCATCGTCCCCGAGTCTCCAAGGTATCTTTGCATGAAAGGTCGAACATCTGAAGCAATGCATATTTTGGAGAAGATGGCAAGAACAAATCGAGCGACACTTCCGCCTGGTGTTCTTGTTTCTGATATAAGGACTGAGCTTGATGAAAATCCCCATCCTTCTGAATCCACAAATTTGATAAATGTTCAGGATAAAAAAACTAAAGTTGTTGATGAAGTAGAACCTAAAACAGGTGGCATCTCCGCCTTCTCCAAACTTCTATCACCAGAATTGATCAGATCTACACTTCTGCTTTGGATCACTTTCTTTGGCAATGCATTTTCATATTATGGAATTGTCTTGCTAACCTCTGAGTTGAGCGGTGGAAGTAGTAATTGTGCGTCAGAATCTATAATAAGCCATTCAGTTGGGAGCAGCCTCTACAAAAATGTCTTCATCAGTAGTTTTGCCGGTAGAATCATTAATTCCTTTTACGTTTTCCAAACATAATAAAGCACTTTTTTTTAAAGAGAACTCGTACTAGAAGATGACTATTTTGCAGAGGTTCCTGGACTTCTTTTGTCAGCTACTATTGTGGATAGGCTCGGTCGCAAACTTTCAATGTCAGCTATGCTTTTTATAAGTTGTGCTTTCTTGTTGCCTCTTGTAGTTGAACAGAATGAAGCAATCACTACAATACTTTTATTTGGTGCTCGGGTCTGTATTTCTGGAAGCTTCAACATTGTCTATGTATATGCACCAGAGGTCAGCAAGAGATTTCCATATGAATTTAAGATATTTACTCCATCGAATATCTCTTAGAGCCCTACTAGTAGCAGTATGATATATAAAGTTGCCCTCAAATTTTACATAAAGATCAGATCAACAATCTGTTGGAGAATTTTTGTATCCTCAAACGGATTGCATACTTTATCATCGAGTACGACATAAGAATATGATATATCACCCCGAAGGGTAAAAATATCATTTCCTTATAGACTTAATCATAAAATTTACAATTTTAACAGAGATTCCCCCACTCAATGTTTGGTCGAATGGGGTTTATTTATTTCTGGGGTACAGACATCCCATAGGGGCTTGCCCCTATGGTTAATTATATCCCAAGTTTTAGTGCTTGAGAAAATTTTTGATTAAACTAGTGGTTTTGCTTTTCTTGGAAGTCATTTTAGACATTGGCTAAAGTTTGCTTTTTGTTTTAAAATCCATGAAAGTCTTGCTTAAAGGTTTTGGCCCTTTAGAATTTCAAGGAAGAGGTTGATCAACTTAGAATCAGATTTTTGAAGTGAAGTCCAAGGGAAGGTGAGGTAGGAGCACTTGATTCTGAGGGACACTCAGAGGTGCTCAAACTATCATATATTGAGCTTTACATTTTAGCAATCTAATTTTGGTTTAAGTTGATGTTTTAATTAGAAAGTTGGGGCTTACATCCCAACAACACTTGTTGGAGGAATTGCCCGAAAGATAAGGGCTTATATGGTGATTTGGAATCAACACATGCCTCAGACCCTAAGACTAAGGTGAGGACTACCGATAGGTAGTGCCTCGAACCTAAATCTAACGAATGCACAAGAGGCTTACAAACTAAACCTCACAAGAGGCATAGCCTGCCCGACCTCTGGATTTATTGTCCCGCCACGAAGGGACTACCAGCTAACCCTCCTAATCGCTTTTAAAACCATGTCATCTGGTCTCAATGCAAATGTAGAGTGAGGAGGTTGTTTTTATTTAGAATGTAGGGCTTACAACTTGGCTTTGAGGCCAAGATGCCTAATTATGTGGATATGCATATGCTGACTTATAAAGAAAAAGATTTTTGTTATCTAATCCTTAAGTTAGGGCTTTCTATATGCAACACACTTTTGGCCATGCATGATTATTTTAAGCTTTTGGAAAACTTGGCCCTTTGAAAGAGAGCCATGCAAATTTTCTTTTATTAAAAAACCATGAAGCCTAATTTCATTTTAGGTTGCTTTCATTTTAAGGGGTAGAAAACTTAGTTTTTATCCTAAGAGTCTAACGTAGTAGAGTCCAGGCCACGCCCACAGAAACAAAAGAAGAAACCTAGAAAAGACATACTGTTCTATTGCACAACCAGTAAACAGATAACACATGCTTTTGTATATAAATGAAGATAGAAATGTAAATAATGTCCCAGTTATTACAAACATGTTTGGCAGCTGAGTTGCCTGCCATTATACAACCCAGTCAAATTAATTACAGACTCTACTTGTGGGGTCTTCAAGCTTTACAAAAGTTCGTTGGGCTTCATCTCCCAAAATGTACATCTTTTCCATTTTGCTCCCTTCTTTTGCTCCAAACCCCTACAAGTTCACATCCTACTTCTAATCAAATACATGATATAAAAATAGAAAAGACTCAAACCTGCAAGACAGAGTTAAGCAGCAATTTATATGATAATCATATTATATTCCCAAAATTGGCCTAGCACTTAGAGTGCTAAGTGCTAGGCCCCCTGCTTCTACCCTATTGGCCATGCCTCTTGGGGGGTTTTAAGCAGCACCTGCAAGCAAACAACATTATGATAATCATGATTTAATTTACCCCCTCTTGGACATGGCCACCTGCACAGAAAAGCATGTATTTTTCTATACTAACCACTTAAGGGCAAGTGCCCACACGCAGACAATCCAAGGGCAATCACTCCACAACATCAATCACATGCGCACACAAAGAAAAATCCTAATCCTAGCATGCCTAAGGGATTGTGCACCTAAGTGTGTGTGGCTTGTGTGGTATGTCACACTAAGGGTCCTCCTAGAGTTTGGGTCTAAGGAAGAAGTGCCCAACATGCGACTTTTGAGCTACATGTTGAGGGAAATTCTCCTTAGTTTTTGGAGCTAAGAAGAAAAGTAGTAATCCGACATCTAGCTTTTGAGCTAAAGAGAAAGGAAATCTTCTACAACTTTTGGGGTTGGAGAAGGATTGAGAGAATATGCAACTTATGGGTTGCAAATTTATAAAGGTCTTTGGACATTTTGATGTCGAAAAGAAGGTTGCACCCTTCCAACTTGAGTTTGGAAGGGTGAAGGGAAATAGGACTCGAATCCTATGCTTGGGGTGAAATTACTTGTTGTTTTTGGCTGAACAAGTAAGATAAATAGAATGAGATTAAACAACCCAACATGGATTGAATACAAGAAAGTTCCATACAACTTTTGAGTTGTAGGAAGATTGAATTTCTCTACAATTTTAAGTTTGAAGAGAGGAGAGGGTGCCTCCTTGAATTTTTTATTTCCAAGGAGGTAGAGTTTCATTTTCTTAATTTGGGTTAAGAGAAATGAAGATAATTTTGGGGGTTTCCTACAATCTAGGTTTGTAGGAAAAGAAGTAGTCCAATGTGCAATTTACGGATTGCAAATTGAGGAATTCCTTTGGACATGTGGTGTCCAAAGAAAAGAAAGGTTTCATCCCTCCAATTTTGGGTTGGAGGAGAAAAGGAGAGGGGATGTGACTTGGAAGTTACAACCCCAAGAGGATTCTTTGAACATTTGGTATCCACAGAAGAAGGATTCATCCCTCCAATTTAGGTTGGAGGGATAGAGAAGAATGAGATGCAAATTGGAAATTGCAAACTCTTGAAAGTCCTTTGAACATTTAGTTATTCAAAGAAGGGAATACACTCTTCTAATTTGAGTTAGAAGAATAAGGGTAAGAAGATGAAATTGGATGCTTTCCTACAATCTTTGACTTGTAGGAAAGATGAAAGGAAATACAACTTGAAGGTTGCAAAGTGGAAGACTTTCCTTGAACATTTGGCATTCAAAGAATGGGTCATCCACTCACCCAATTTGAGTCAATGGAATAAGAAGAATTCCTACAACTTTTGAATTGTAGAAATAAGAGAAGGAACACGCAACTTGTGGGTTGCAAATCCATAAATGTTCCTTAAACTTTTGATGTTTAAATGAACAAATTCATTTGTCTAATTTGAGGCTAGGCAAATGAAGGGGAATTGGGAGATTTTCTACAATTTAGAATTGTAGGAAAAGAAGTAGCCCAAAGTGCAACTTAGAAGTTGCAAATTGGAGTAGTTTCTTTGAACGCTTGGTGTCTAAAGAGGAGATTCATCCTCCCAATTTGGGTTTGGGAGCATGAATATGGATTTAAATACTCTCCTACAATCATGACTTATAGGAAAGAGGAAAGGAAATGCAACTTACGGGTTGCAAGTTCAAGAACATTCTTTGAACATTTGGTGTTCAAAGAAGATGACACACATTCACTTGATTTAGGCTAAATGAATGGAGAGGTCTTCTACACTTTTTGTTTGGTAGAAGGAGGAAATAAAGTGTAACTTGGAGGTTCCACATTCATGAGAATTCATTAGGCTTTTAGATGCCCGAAGAAAAGGATTCACTCACCTAATCATGGGTTAGGAGAATGAGGATTAGATATTTTTCTACAATTTTGAGTCGTAGGAGAAAGGGGATTAGGAATTGAATCCTAAGGCCGAGAAATCATTCATTGGTTTGGTGTTCCAATGAATAAATGGTTTGGTAGATTTCCTACAACTTAGGGGTTGAAGGAAGAAAATGTAAGTTGGAGAGCTACAAAAATTCATAGAAGATCTTTGAATATTTGTTATTCAAAGAGGGGTGATCATTCACTTAACTTTGGGTTAAGTGAATGGAGAAGAAAGACTCGGATTTAGGTCCTAAGCCTAAGCGGGATGTTCAATTGTTAAACTTAGGTTCAAACAATTGAGAGAAATAACTTAGAGTTTGGTTCTAAGTTCAACAACCCCATGTGATAGTAAGTAGAAGTTCAGGAAAAGCTTCAAACTATTATACATGGGGGGAGAGTGGCATTTGTTTGTTGATTTTGCATTTCAACAAACAAAAAAGAGGAAATAACCCAGAATTGATCCTAGAGTTAAAGGATTTATGCAATGATATGTTTAAAGGCTTGAGGAGCCTTAAAATATCTTGCATGAGAAAAGATATGTTGGTTTCTTGTGTTCCAACAAATGGGAAAAACTTAGAGTTTGCTTCTAAGTTCAAGAGTTTAAAGCATGATGTATTTTAGGATCTAGAGAAATCCATAACACAACACATGATGAAAGTGGGTGATAGCTCCTAAGATAGACTAGGATACATGCAATGAGGTATTTGAAGCTTGGGGTGCTGCAAATAACATCGCATAAGAGATATAATTTGTAGTTTTTGGACTACAAATTAAGGGGGTCATCTACCTATATAGGTTAGGCAAATGAAATAGGCTAGATTTAGAATCCTAAGCCTAAAAAGGAATTCTTTCATTGATCTTAGTCTCAAAATGAAAGAAAGGGAGAACTTAGATTTTTGGCTCTAAGCTACAAAATTTTCATATAATGATAGGTTGGAATTTTAGAGAATTCCAAATCATCATTTATGAAGGGAGAAACGTTTATTTGCTAACTTTGTGTTGTTAGCAAATAGAAATGGGGGGCTTAGGATTTGTTTTCCTAAAAGCTTGATTCATGCACTATAATAATTGGGACTTAGAGAACGTCCGAATTATTAAGTGTGAGGGACATGTGCATAAGGAAGAGGACTTCCCACTCTCCTACAAATGTTTTGGATTTGCTTGAAAGAGGGAAGGCAAACTTCCTAACGCATTGGAAGATTTTCCCAAATCAAATTTGACATGATTTTGGGGATTTGAAAGTTTTTTCTCTTTTAGGAGAAACCTAAAGATCCATTTTGGCAAGATCTAAGAGAGACCTAAGAGTAGACATGTGATGGTTTATAGCTCCTATGTTAGAGCTAGGATTCACACAATCTAACATTTGGAGTCTTGAGGATGCTCCAAATATCATGTATGAAGGGGAAAAAAACGTAGGGGAGAGAGTTCCCCAAAGTTTTGAATAAACATTTTGGATTCATTTGGAGAGGAGAGAATTGATCTCCTACGATTTCTAAGAAGTCTTACAATTGGATTTGACATCATCCAAGAAACTTAGAAACGTGAATGTAGTTTGTATGTTTAAGGGGATGAATATATGCTAAGTTCAACTATCATTGCACTTGAGTCCCTTAATTTACAAATTTGATTAATCATGCTTAGGTAATTTCAATGAATGGTGAGTATGATCCATAGCCCTTGCGATGTCCATGGAATATACCTCTTGCTTCGAAGAAGCATTTGGAAATTATTGAGCATGCTTATAATTTTTGTAATTTTGGATATAAAAGAAAGCAGAACAACCCTTAGCATATAATGCATTACAATTATTTCGTCATAAACCTTCAATTTTGAATTTAAAATGAGATTAGGTAATTCTAGGCATGGGCACTCATGGGCTTGTGAGGCCCATGTGACCTCCAAATCGTTTAGATTAATGAACCCATTTACCCTCTTCCAAACCTCTAGGGGTTAGGGTTGTTCTAAACAAGTGGCAATCATCATTCTAGAGCAAATTAACTTTGATGAAATGAACTTGTCATGGATTGGTTGGTTATAATGTCGTGAGGTTTACAACATAAGTCTTTGGGATCTTTAAAATCCACAACGATATGTGATAAGAACTTCCACTACAAGTTTCCACCAAATTTACTTAAACATTGAACTTTAGCAAAACATAACATACCCTAGAACATATGTGTCAATGTTTTTGTGTAGCGCTGTCGACCTAAGGATACTAGCATGCAACAGCTATAAAGAAAGAGTTTAACCCTAACATTTGATTTCTAGGTCAAAAAGAATGGCTAACCTTATGGTTTCAAACAGTATGTATTGGGGGGAGATGCAGAAAATGCAAAACATACATTTTAAAAGGTGTTGGGAACTAATTCCAGCTCTCATACGCATCAATATCCTCTTCGACCCTCAACATAAGATTCGACTAACGGCAAATACCCGAATTTCCTAGCCTTTGGAAGCGGACAGCCAACATAAAAAGTTTAGGGACAAAAAGAAATAAAGTTTCTAAGGATTAAAGCTTTGGGATCGTCAACCACATACCATTGGCTAGGGAGCCTTAAGGTTTCGCCTAAGTTTCAAAGGTATACCTCTCCCGGTTTGTCCTAGCGCTCCAAATTTTTGTCCAAGCTGCTGTCCAAGGTCCGCTCCAAGCTCCAAAGTCGCTCCAAGCTCCAATTAAAGCTTCAAAGTCGCTGTCCAAGCCGTTCCGGAACTCGCCGCTGCTGTCCAAGGCACTTTGAAGGCCCCAAATCGCTGTTTGGGAGGTTTAGGAACCTTCTTTTGCTGTTTGGGAGTCTCCAACAGCCTTCAAATCGCTACGAATTTGCCGGAGTTGGAAGAGGAAGGAGGAGAAGCCACTAACTTTGAGAAATAAAGCAAATGGAGGGCTTAACTTTGATTTTCTTCCTTGGAATGAGAAGAAGATCTCAAGCCCTAAAACTCCCTTCTCCCTTTCACCTAGAAAAGCCGCACACTTGCGGCTTTGGCTCGCTGGAAGGAGGGCGACGGGCAGCAAGGAAGAAACCGAAGCCTTCAGGAGGTTCGACCGACGGTTTTGCACGCAAGAGGAAGGGCGAACGGAAGCCTGGGCGTGGAAATCGCCCTCTCTCGCTCTCTCTCGTTTTCTCTGGGTCGGGACGGAAATGAAAAGAGGAGCCGAATGAGCTCTCCACTGCTTCTCCCGCTCCCTTAGAGTCGCACGCAAGCAGAGAAGCCGCTCGATCCGTCCCGTTTGCCTGCTTCGATTCGTGAAACGAGGAGAAAAATCTACTCGAGTAGATTTCTGCTCAATTGATTTGAAATTGGGTGGGATTTGGAGCTCAATCTCAGCCCTAGATCTCAAAGAGATGTTTTGAAAGTCAAATTCAGCTTAAATTAACAAATTAAGGCTGAAATTGAGTCCGGATCGAACCCGATTTGGATCGATTTGGGTCCGATCGAGTTAATTCGATGAAATTGAACTCGATTCGGCGCCGAAATGTGTCGAATTACGTCAAATTGGGCTCGACGACGCTCGACGATGTTCGTTGGTGTTCGATTTAGTTTGATTTGATTTTAATTGAATTAAATTTTATTTAATTTGACTAAAACAAATTTAATTTAATCAAATCGGGGTCCAATTTGAGTCGATTTTACCTCGGCGACGGTCAATTGGGTCGATCGAGCCTAATCGGGCTCGATCGAGGCCGGGTCGACACAAAAATAAGCGTCAACAAACGTCTAATGAGAACTCAACATCAATAATACGTTGGCTTTGATGCACTGCAAACTGTTTTTACCCCTATATGGAAGTCCTAATATCACATTGCTATTTAGGCTTCATTTGGGACGACTTTTTTGTTGCTTCTTAAAGCAACTTTCTAATATAAAAATTTTAATTTTTGTACTAAAAAGCTGCAACAAAAAAGCCATCCCCAACGAAGCCTTATTCTCCACACTGTAAGTAGCTGCAAATTATATGGCCTTTCTTTTGACTCTGTAGAAGTTTTGACCACAAAGAAATAACTAAGTCGATTAGTGTGGTGTTACAGAATAAATGTTATGGATAGTTTAAGTTATTGGTTAGTGGTCCACAATTAGCTAATGTTTATTTGATGGTTATTAGGTGTTAATGAGTCTATAAATACTGCCTCGTAGGGTGAATTAGGGCTTGCAAGCGAAATATAGAAGAAACTAAGCTTTGTCTCCACCCCCCAAGGCTACTTAGAGTTGGGGGCATCCTTTAATTGCCCTTCTCTTCTTCTTAATCGAAGTTTTAGATAAGCTCAAATTTATCTAGTTGTCCATGTATTCTTCTTATTTTTTTTCTATTTTTTCTTCAATTTACTGTTTGGGATTGTAGTATAAGGTGATGTAGGATGGCATTTAGATCTTTGCTGCTAAGGATAAAAGTCATAGACAACCATTATATGCCATGCAGAAGGATGAAATGCCAAATTAATCAAATTACCCAAGTAATTACCCAAGTAAATTTGGAATTAAAAGAATGGAACAATGATGGATGCAATGTCAAGGCTAACTTATAATAAACAAATAATAATGCATTTACCTTCTTAGACTTAGTTAGATGACAATCGCAGTTTCTTGATTTCAATATTGAACCGGCTAGCTATGGAAAATCCTGACTTTCAAAGAATGAGAGCTTATGATCCTCAATTTCCTTGTTGTACATGCCCATGACTTGGTTCAATTGTAGATGCTTTGATAATCCCTACTTGAAGTATGGCTGAAATCAAAATCACATGAACAAAAAGATAAAAAAAAAAGCCACTCAAGGAAAATCCAAAGAAGGCAAAACTGATTAGAAGCGGCAATAGAGTTATTCCTCCGCATCTTGGAAACATTAAACTTGGGTTGGGCAAATGACTTCTCATTCATTGATGGTGAACAATTTTCACTCAAGAGTACAAT
Source organism: Dendrobium catenatum (assembly GCF_001605985.2). Lineage (NCBI taxonomy): Eukaryota > Viridiplantae > Streptophyta > Magnoliopsida > Asparagales > Orchidaceae > Dendrobium > Dendrobium catenatum. The sequence goes on from NW_021389983.1 coordinate 716,313, forward strand.
ACTCTATCGGTTTAAGTCAAGAGCCCTTCTATAATAGAGTAACACACTTTGAAGAGTCCAATTACACCTCAAAATTTCTCCATGCTCACTCAAGCTATTTGCCAGAATTATATCAGACGAATTCATGCGGTCTAATTCACTAGAAGTGTACCAAAAGCATGATAATAATGCATTGCTGTGTTGTTATGACGCTTATAAACTCAAACACTAGAGTTTATCACCATAAATAGCCGCTTCAACATTAAAAAAATAAATTGAATGGAAACATCTTCTTTCTTCTTAAGATATAGAATTGGAAGTTCGTGTCAGATGGCTCTTGGAGCTGTGTTATATTTCTATTAGATCCCCATCTCTCCCTTCTTGTAGCCCGTTTGACTCACGTTTTATTTAATCTCTGAAGACAGGAGTCGATCGCAAATTTGAAGGAGATCTATCATTTTTGGGCTGTTGTCTTTCTTCAACTTCATCATCATAAATCAAGTTTTAGGTTCTGCACAACAGGGGATCAAAAGAAGTAACTTAAGGCAAAATAATATCAATAATTTGAAATGCTACTGGAAAAATTTAACACTAACCTGACATAATTTTAAGTTCAAATGATTTCCATGAATTCCATCTACCAATAAATATGAATGACTGAGTCTCAATAAAACTCTTCTTAGTTGGTCTATATTAGGCAAGAAAACTTGAATTTAAGCACGGCATAAATTTAACTAACACTGTAGCATAAGCCATAATATAACATCACATGGTTCTGCATTGACTCAGGCTTCGTTTGAGACAGTTTTCTTATTTCTTTTTAAAGCTGTTTTCTAGTATAAAAATTTCTAGTTTAAAAAAATTATATTAAAAAACTGCTTTAAAGGCAATAAGAAAGCCATCCCAAACGAAGCCTCAGTCTATATTAGACGAAAAAATTAGAATTTAACAACGGTATGAAGTTAACTGCCACTGCAGCATAAGTCATAGATATAACATCACATGGTTCTGCATTGACTGCCTTAATAATGAACATCTTCTTCCATTGGCACCTTCATCAACACTATTTCAACTGTCACTCGTGATCCCAGCTTCTTTTTTCTATTAAATTCTCAAGTGATTTTATTCCCTCTATTTCAGATATATCCTACCTCTCTTAGGACCACTGGAGTTGGAACTGCAAGCTCTGTGGGAAGAATAGGAGGGATGTTGTGTCCTCTAGTGGCTGTTGCTTTGGTGCATGGCTGCCATCAGACGATAGCACTTCTGTTGTTTGAACTTGTACTTTTCCTTTCTGGAATGGCTGTTATATTTTTTCCACTGGAAACTAGCGGCAAGGGATTGGCAGATTCTGTGAGGAGTATGAAGTGAAGAAGGCAACTTTTTGGAGCACTTTTTCCTTGTTTCTGTTAGAATTATATGACAAGCTTAGCGAAGAAATCTCAACAGAAAGAAAGGATCTGATTATACCATTTCAAGGTTAGCGATTCAATGTTCTTTTTACATGCTCATGAATGTTTCACATGTTGGTTTTTACTTTTTTTTTATATCTAAAATAGGCAATTTGATGTCCCGAAAGAAATCATCCATTACTTTGTACATACTTGAAATGTATTATTAGAATTTTTATATATTTTTTATCTTGACTCCTAATGGCTATGAATTTGTACTTAAATTTTCATTGTTATTTTTCTTTTTGAGGAAAGTATGAAGTTGATTTTTGGGAACACCCGGATGCGAATTTGTTTCATTGAACATCTTATATCGGGCTTGTTTAACTAAAGTGATTCTTGTATGCCTGGTGCTTTAATTGCTTCATCTATGATTTCCTCCTCAATCATTCTAAGTGGCACACTGTTGCCTAAGGATTCCTTGTTATTAAGAAAGTTTATGTATCATATTGGCATTTAGATTGATGATTAGTTTAGCTATTGTGGGCTTTGAAAATTCGACGCCCCGGCCTCTCGACGCCAGCTCTTTCTTATTTATTTGTTTTTTGTGGGCAAGGAGAGATTTAATGGACTTAGGTTCTCGGTGGATTTTCAGAAGGCAGATTGAGTTTTAGATAAGACACTATCCAGAGATTTCGGCCTCATTTCATGAAGACTTTATAATATGAGTCCTATTTCCTATAGCCACAATTCCCTATAGTTAATTACCCCTCTCGATAACGAGAGATAATTTTCGATTAAGGGTAGTCATAAGATAGGCCCTGAGTATGCATATAATAGCAACAACATTTGGATTTAACTTTGATATTGAAATTTAGAGTTTATGACTTAAAATTTATCACCGTATATGTAAAACTAGTGATGGGGCGAATGAAGAAGAGCCAGATCAAGATCCAATGGTTCCGTTGTCTCGGTCTGTCTTGGTCCCTAGTCTACTTGGTTAGAGGAAGTAGTCAACCCAATCTGATAGAAGGCACCTTATCGCCAGCCAAAATTCCTTGTAGACCTGATGTGATGTTGTCTAAAAGGACGGATTTGAATCCACCTTAACTGTCAGAGGGTTTTAAGACTATCAAATATACCTTATGATTCATTACTCAAGGGTTTGACGACATTAGGAAACATACGGGTTTTGGTCGTGATCGTAATATAATGATGTCATTTTATAGCAAAACCATTCAATCAAAGGGCACATGTCACGTCCCTATTGGCAATAGACTATTTGAGTATGAATCTTAATGATACACCTAACATGACATTCACTTTCTATGAGATGAGGTTAATTTTAATTTTTACCATCCCTACAAATAGTTGCGAAAGGTGGATGAATTTTTAATTTTTAATTTTTTCAGGTGATAGATTTCATTTTATGGATTTAGATTTTTATTGGATTTGAGATTTAACCCCTTCGGTTGATGTTTAACACGGCCATTATTGGGGTGATATTAAAATCACTTTTATTTTTGTAGGAATTTGAGAGACATTTTATGATTCAAGTCAGATCGACTCTAGTCCTTTTATAGAGGAGGATGAAATTTGAATATTTGACCCCCCACAACATTCTCAGAAATTGATGTTTGCAAATTTATCGCATTTATCGGAGCACATGCATCAGTTTAGTTTGAAAATAGAATGTTATAGCAGTGAACATTTAACCTGCACAACATTCTCAGGCATTTGTGTTTGCAATTTTAACACGTTTGTCGGAGCACATGGGGTTGTATTTTCAACATATAGATTGGAGCTATTATAGAAGTATTGTATTCTATCCACTTAATCAAGTGTTGCGGATCCGGTGGCGTATTTAGCGGTGCGTCAGACTTCATTTCATGTTCACCGGCGATGTAATTTAAAATGCTTTGTCTTTTGCATGTTGTCATTTTCTTCAATATTCAGCTTGCATGCGCGTACTTCCGCCGACACATGTTCTATATGACGCATCAGGAGCCTCCTAGTCGTTTGCAAGTGAGATGATATCTGATGTGACAACCTAGTTCCATAAGTTTACTGTTTCAATTTACCATTGGTACATAATTTTCATTGTAAATTCAAAATTCTCCACCATGGCTTGCAGGTGAGTCGTAGCGCTGTGTTATGGAGCGTTTATTGCTTCTTACAGGCAATATTTTTTACTATATAGGCTTTGTTTAACATTGCTTTTTGGTCTAGCGCTAGGTATTCAAGAGTCATCATCCATTGCATGTAGGTGAACTGTGCTTACTGTGAATCTGCTAACATTGCTTGTTGGCGGGTCGTAGTGCTATGTTACGGGTCGCTCATTGCTTTTTTGCAGGCAACACGTTGTGCCATATAAGCTTTGTTGAATTTGCTCGTAGGTAATCCGTAGACATTCAGAAATTACCAACCTAGCTCGTAGGTGGATTGTTGTGTGTATGACAAATCTTCTATAGTGGCTTGTAGATATTTGTATGCATCGTAGCTCATCTGTATTTGTTGAAAGCTTGATTGTTGTTGACTGCATAAATGACCTGACATTTATTGCATGTTGCCTGTATATGCCTGCAAGGAATATCGTCATTTGTAGGCAGGTTTATTGTATTCATTTTTATATTAATATGGACTGCCGACGAATTACTACATCCATCCTGTATGTCAATTCCCATTGTTCACAAGGGATTCACAATCCTTACACTATGTCTATTATTGTTGCTTACAGTCGCCAAATTTAGTGCGTTCATTTGACTGCTGGATAGGTTGCACTTATCATTAATCTCCTTATACATGTTAGTTGGCAACGTACTTTATTCATTATGTTTTTGACTTTCAGTATTCACAAGGAACTGATATATTTGCTTGCAAGTTGATTATATCTGAAAAATTTGTCCGCCACGAGTAATTGCTTACAAAATTGCATTTGATTTTTATTATTTTGTGACTTATATTTTTATGTTGATATTAAGTTATGCTCCTTGTGATTATATTTAGTTCAAAATTCAATAGCCTCCCAGCATTCCCTCCCTGCAAAGGGAGGTTGGGGAGGCACTTGTCTTTCAATCATCTTGCTTAGATCTAAAGATACAATGACGCGAAGTCTTTGCATTTGCAATCATCCCGCTAGGATCTAAGGTACAACTGTGCGAGACTTTCAAATTTAAAATCATCCACCCGGATCAAAGATCACGGCGCAATTCTTCGAGTTTAAAAACCATACTGATCAAATCTAAGATCAATGACGCTAGGTTTTCCACTATATATACATACATATATATATATACATATATATACATACATATATATACATATATATACATACATATATATACATATATATACATACATATATATACATATATATACATACATATATATACATATATACATATATATATATATATATATATATATATATATACATATACACACACACACATATGTATGTATGTATATAGGGTAGAGAAATCAGACGTCGGGGTAGGGCACAACTCTCGAAGTTATGTGAGTCGGTCGGCGACATGGGTTCAGCAATCGGTGAGTTCGGCAATAGGAAGGTCCTTGGTTGGGATTCAGGCATAGGGCATAGTGATATGAGGGGTCAGTCGGCGTGAGTTGGCGGCTGCGTGCAAACAGTAGAAAGACGAGCGATTTGGGTAGAGAGGTCGGAAGCAGCTTCAATTTTGTCTGTGTCTTTAAGTTTCGAAATCCTTAGCCTTTGAATGCATCGCCCCTTCCATTTCTGCCTTGCGTGGTTTTATTTTTCGTGTGAGATTGTGGGGAGCGGTTGTCGAATTATGGGACCGTGGGAGCTGTCGAGGTGGGTAGTGGGAGCTGGTTTTGCAATAGTTTGGGATCAACAAATGTCTCCCAACAAATATGATCTGCGTAAATATGATATGCGTAAATATGATATGCGTCCTATAACAGATCATATTTGTTGCTAAATGGTTGACCCTACTAACTTCCAAAATTAGATTTTAGATGTCACGCTGGGAATTTTTAGAAATCTATAATAGCTATATTAATAAAGTCTATCATTTATCTGATGCTTTGTATTATTTAGATGTGCTAATTCGTCTTATCTGACTTGTTAGATACCTGATTTGTCTTACTTGACTTGTCATGATTTTAATATATCTTCAACGTTAGCCTCCAATCTTAACAGATGTAATGATGGAGGTTGCCTGACTTATCTTCTCAATTTATGAGGAATAAAACTTACCTTCTGCCCTAGCTTGATGCTTTGGTGGGCTTGGCGAAAGAGTGTTTGCTGGTGGCCTAAATCCTCTGGACTTGTATTACAATAGCTAGTACTTTTTTTAACATGATTTGTTGAATTTATCAGACTAAAAAGTCTCCTTAATTAAACTTCTAAATTTTGACAAATTTGAAATGTGTCTTCAACCTTTGCAATGACCGCATATTTACTTGAAGATATTAGCTTCTGCCATGCATTCATATAGTGATAGTATCATGTGTGATTTTAAGTATTTATTTGGGGATCAATGTTAACCTAAATAAATATTTAAAATGTCCAATGTCTTAAAGAAAAATTTTAACTGTCATTAGATTTTTTTTTTAAATGCCCCCTGTCATGTAGGAGAATTTCTAAGACATCTTAGAAATATATTCTTTCTTTGTAAAGGGAATGATCTTCGACTTGTTTTTCTAAGAATGTATTTTTTCATATAACTATCATTGATCTGGGGTATAGGTCGCCGACCTTCCAAATTAGTGAGTTGATAGGCTCCTCTCTTATATACCTTCTTGATGATAAAAGAGCCTTCCCAATTTGATCTCTCCCTTTGAAAATCCTTTAGAACTTGTCTTTATGAGAAGCCTCTCACAGTACTCACAAAGATTTTCTTAGGAATTTTTCTTATGTCCAAAATTCATAATCTCTTTGTAGCAGTCGCAGGTATACTCTTTTCATTCCTCTCAAAACATTGATCATGGTTTTTTTTTTCACATCCACTATGGAATATCTATGAAGCTCATCTTGGTCTGTTGGTTGTGAGCTTTGATTACTAATCAAGAGATCTTGGTTTCGAGTCTTGAGTATGTGAGGTATGTGTTAGTTTGCCTTAATTGGACTAAATGCCCAAAAAAAAAAGGAAAGAAAGAAAACTGTGGAATACCTTAAGTGCACGCTTGCTCATAACAATCCACTAAAACATTTGTGCTTCCAAACTCTCTTGTGAACTAATTAGGTCACCTTGGTCTGTTGGTTTTTTTTCGCATCCACTATGGAATATTTATGAAGCTCACCTTGGTCTGTTGGTTGTGAGCTTTGATTACCAATCAAGAAGTCTTGGTTCCGAGTCTTGCGTATCTGAGGTGTGTGTGAGTTTGCCTTAATTGGACTAAATGTCCCAAAAAAAAAAAAAAAAAAAAAAGAGAAAGAAAGAAAACTATGGAATACCTTAAGTGCACACAAGTATATTGCTCATAACAATCCACTAAAACATTTGTGCTTCCATACTCATAAAATCTCTTGTGAATTAATTAGGTCCACTGCCTCTCTGCTTTAAACATTTTTGTATTTCATAAAATCCTACATTTCGCATCCACTATGGAATATCTATGAAGCAGGCCAATTTGTACAAGTAGACAAGATATGAGGATTAAAAGATAATAGGCTACAAATGAGAGTGATGGAAAATTTAGTATAAGTTATTGCACTCAACACAATAGGACAAAAACATGATTTGCAATAATCAACTATTTAACATACAATCATATGCAATTAACTAAAATATGCAATATATATATATATATATATATATATATAGATGTAGATATTAAAAATAATAATATTATTATATGGTTTATCATCAATTAATTTGCATCCATGTATAATCCCCACAAAGAATATAATTCCACTAACAAATTTAAAACTATAAGCCTAAGTCCAATTCTTTTCACTAGATGGAGATGCCTTTACACTAGTTATTGAAGTGAAAGAGCACTTTCTATTTGATTTGGAAAGCACATTTGAGTTTCAAACATGATGCTTCATTATGTTTTACATGTCACAAATTTCTAAGTATTATTCATTATTTTGAAAATCAGATTGGACCAGTCGGTTCAATAAGTTCAACTGGCTTACTAGTCTTGGCTATTTCAATAATTGGTTTCACATTGAACCCAAAAAAATTTGGTTCGACTGGCGAATCCTTGAAGTTGGAGATGCCTATACAGTTACTTATTCAAGTAACATAGCACTTTCTACTTGATTTGGCAAGCACACTTGAGCTTCACATATAAATATATTAAGTTTCACATGTCACATACCAAGGTTTAAAGCCTAACTCCAATCCAAGGTCATGAAAATCAAATCGGACATAGAATTAGAAGAAAGAAATGTTCAGGTTCAAACCGAATGACAAAATAAATATTAAAATTATTTAAATGACATAATATTGATGTAATAATTATGTAAAAAATATAATTTTTTTACTAATAAATAAATAAATAAAATTT
>NW_021389983.1:724280-741127 GCF_001605985.2 Dendrobium catenatum
TTATTGTTCTACTCCACTTTCTTAGCATGGGCTTGGTTTGAAAAACCTCAAACCCGTCACACACATCGCTATAAGAATTTGATAATTAAACCTATGTTAATAGAAGAGATGTTTAGCCTCCCTATCAACTCGAGAGTATTATATCAGAATAGGGCACTCACTAAATTATTCATTATTGTACAGTCAGAACCAACTTATTATAGTTACTCCTTGGAGGCCCTTCTAGTTAATTCTGTTTGGGTTAATTGCTTCCTTTCCACAATCTTAGGAACTAAAAGAAGAAAAAAGTTTTTTTTTATCTCCCTTCACACTTCTTCTGGCTGCTGCAGATCCACGTGGCAATATTATTAAATTTTGGAAAGCTACTAGCCATCATTACCCAACTTGAGAACTTTGAACCTCAGAATAAAGTGTCCCCTAAGGAACTTCTGATAGAACTTAACTTGATCTCCATATCGAAACAAGCAACCTTAAAATGGTGCAGAATATAGGGTATTTGCTCTCGAACGAAGGAGAAGGAAAAGTACAATATTTTATTATGGCATGAATAATGATATTTTTGCATGAAGTCTACGAATAATGCTAAGTTAACTTGGAGATAATCATCTCCTAATAAATCCAATATGTAGGCAGATTTTAGAATTTTAATTTTTTGCACAAATCGCTAGCAAGCAATCAAATAGAAGTTGATAACTTCTAAATTTGGATTTATACGGGAGATAACAACATCCCATGGTATCAAGGAACTTGAGGAAGAAATATTATGGCAACATAAAGTAAGGAGGAGAAAAAAAAAGAAAGGAGAGCGATATAACCTCATGGACCCCTGATTTCGAATCATACTCTTTCAATAAGATCAAGCGTTCTTCAGGTGTTAATACGAGGCACTGTACTTTAATTGACACATACATCCACGGTGGAAAACTGGAGCCTGTATGAGAGGGCCGGGTCTTGGTTGTCGAAAACCTCATATTGTGCCTTATCCTAACCCCTAAAGGGTGGTATTATGATAAAATTTATCAAGGGGTTGAAGAATTTTTTTTTTATCAAACAATTTCTAAATTTTTTGAGATTATTTTGGCAAAAAGGTAAATTACTTTTTAAATATTTTAAAAGAAAAGAAAAATATAAGTAATAATGAAGTTTAATTGGCTGTCGCATCAATGTGAGGCGGCCTGTAAGCCGTCTAATGAGTAGGCAAAAAAGAAAAAAAGAAAAAGGGAGAATTTAAGGGGCTCGTTACGAAGCTGCCCCATGCTCACAGAACATGGGAATTGTTGGTGCGATGCGATCGCTCGCCATCCACGCAGCCAGCTTGCTGATTAATGTCCCAATGTTGTGTTCGGCGCCTGAAATTTTTAGCCAGCACATTGATTCACATCTTTGGGCTGCTCGCGATTGTTTTTATAAATGTTATAGAATCTCAATTTTGCCTACCAAGACGCCAACAAACCTTAATATAGATTTTTGAGTCAATTACAGAATTTTGAAAAGAATTTTTTGACATTTTAATTCTTTGATCTAATGTCAAATATTCAATATGAAATGCTAGAAATTAAGATGATGATTTTATTAATATTGTTCACAGCCTGAAAAAAAAGAGTTTCATATATAACAGTCAGAGAGCGCTCTAATTAATTTAATATTTATAAAAAAAAATTAAATAACAATAAAATATAAAAAAAATATATTATAAATTATAAAATTAATAAATTAAAAATAGAATAAAAAAAAAAGAAAAAAAAAAAAATAAAAAAAAATAAAAAAAAAAAAGTAAAAAAAAGAAAAAAAAAAATAAAAAAAAAATAAAAAAAAAAAAAAAATAAAAAAAACAAAAAAAAAAAATAAAAAATATAAAAAATAAAAAAAATAATAACAAAAAAAAAAAAATATATAAAAAAAAAAAAAAAAAAAAAATAAAAAAATAAAAAATAATAAAAAATAAAAAAATAAAATAAAATAGAAAAAAATAAAAAAAAATAAAAAAAAAACAAAAAAAAAAAAAAAAAAAAAAATAAAAAAATAATAAAAAAAAAAACATTAAATAAAAATAATAAAAAAAAAAAAAAAAAATATAAAAAAAAATAAAAAAAAATAATAAAAAAAAAAAGAAAAAAAAAAAAAAACTAAAAAAAAAAAAAAAAAAAAAAATAAAAAAAAAAAAAGAAAAAATAAAGAAATAAAATAAAATATAAAACAAAAAAGTAAAAAATAAAAAAATAAAAAAAAAAAAAAATAAAAAAAAAACAAAAGAATAAAAAAAAAAAAAAAAAAAAAAACAAAAAATAAAAAACAAAAAAAAAAAAAAAAGAAAAAAATAAAAAAAAATAATTATGAAATAAATATAAAAAAAATAATAATTAATAAACAAAAAAATTAAGAGTAGCCTCACATCATTTTTTCTTAACCTTCTCTTTATTAATCTTCCTACCAACATTATTAGTGCCTCAATTCCCACATAACTTTCCGCCTCACCGCGCTTGGACATCTACCCCCTCAGGGGAACCTGTACCTTCTCAAAACTTGTCTATGACGAGCATGATTTATAAAGGTATAATCTTAGTTTGGAAACTTCCAAAATTATTACAGAAAGAACAAATTATCGAATATTGCAATTTCAAACAACTTTAAATACAAACTAAGGAGCATCACTCAAGGAAACAGATAAAGTGACACAAAAAAACTCAGTCCAATCCAAAGCCCAAATTGAATCAAAATACAAGGAATAAAGCAACATATAGAATGGATTTAAAAGCATTAGATTAGAAATATCCAATGATTTTTAAATATGAAATGCTTATAGTAGAAATTGAGTGATCAACGAGAATGATCTAACGCAAGACTATGCTTAACTTTGGATCAAATAAGACAACTTAATGCTTGAAAATGATCCATGATAAACGAGAATATAGATAATGAAGTCGTCAAGAACGGAGCATCGAATCATCATGGATATATAGATCGGAAAGCATACAAAAATAGGGTATAAAGAGAAATACTTACTCCATATTATACAGGGCGTTCCACTCAACAAAATTTGTAAACTAAACCACTCTTATACATGAACGAGACAATTTGCTAAGATATGGAGAAACTCTAGGCTTTCAACGATTAATAAAGCTCCAATCAGCCCACTGCAAAATAACAATACTTCCGTTGGCCAAAGACACAATACCGACTTGCTTGGACACCCGGGCTCTGCCAACACCACCTTGACGTAAACCACCCACCTAGTTGCACACCAACTATAGACCCTCCCGCTTCGTGCGAACACAACCTCACCCAAACCCCTATACTTGGACATCAATGATGAGTGAAACGTCCCTCCGATACTGATAATAATCATAACAAGAACACTTCCTGCCAAAACGTTTGTCAGACACACCCGATCCGCGACCTCCTGCCAGACTTCAGCCCGGCAGCCTAACTACCATCAAATCTCTGCCTAAGCTTGTAGGGTTGGTTGGTACTTTCTTCAGAACTTATCGTTGAGACCATTCCTTAGCCCCTGACAACCCGCAAACTTTCTTTCTGACTATCCTCAAACCCAGCTCGACACTAGCACGACCCATCGTAGGACCTTCCCCTGGCACTACCGCTGCCAAAACCTTACTCCGGAAACCGTCAGGCTTGCCAAACTACTGCCAGACTTACCCTGGTCGCCCTTATGGACCTTCTCACTGAAACACTGCCAATTTACAAAAACTCTCCGAGTATCCATTATTCCGGAGATCCTTGACTGATTACTCCAACTATCTGCTAAATTGCACTGCTCTAAAGTTTAAAGGCCGGTCACATATTTAATATTTTCGGCTAAATTTAATGGAATAATTCACATTTACGTGCCCGTAGTTTTCCCTTTTTATGAGTTTATTTCAAGTAAAAATTTTTTTCTAGTGATTCTCCTCTCTCTCTCTCTTCTAACTATATGTTTGATGTTGGTGTTGATATCCTTGCTTCATTAGGATGAAAAATTCTTCTCAATTTAACGCCACGACCGAATAATCCTAGCCCTAAACAAACTTCAATCAATGTCCCATCTAATCTCATGTTTTCCACTTCAAGATTTCACATCTCTAATCAGCACAACTTGGTAGATTAAGCAATCTCTTTAAAAAGTTAAATTGGAGAAAACCCTAATATTGTTTTCAGCCCCTCTTCAGAAAAGAGTGAAAGCACTATAGTACATTGGGTAGCAACCAATCAATATATATTTTGAGATGTAGTGGAAGCCACTATAAGTCAAGTATCACGCTTATATATACCAAATTTTTTAGGGCCCTTGGTGAATAGTATTGTGAAAAGCAAGAAATTTTTGTTATTCGTGGGCAATAAGATCTGCTTTTTTACCAGGGCCGAACCCTTTTTCATAAGATAAATCCACGTCCTTGGAATGATTTCATTTTCAGAAATTAGAATGTCGAGAAGAAGCATTAAGCCTATTCATAGTTCAAATGAGCTACGGTCAACTACATTTCCACATAATATAATTAGCCATAAATCACCTGTCTAATATAACCTTCCCAACCCAATTTTAATCCAAAGCAAACACATTTCAAAGGACTAGGTTTAAGGCCCATCCCCAATTTGCCAAGCTTTTGAAGGTAGCAACTACACTAGCCCTTAGCAATAAGTATAAAGTGGCCTTTTTAGAAATGAACAACTCATTTAAGAAGAACTTATTCTGGTGGCGGAGACCCGGAGGTGGAAAACTGTCGAATTTCCTAATTATTATTATTGTCATTTTTATTGTGATTTTTAATAATAGTCAAACAAACAGGTTTTCAAATATGCATTCATAATTGCTCTTTTGTATAACCTTAATGAAATGCATATTGGCTGGACGTATTTTGCAGAGTAAATTTGCAAAAGCGCACAGAATTCCCTAATTAATTGATATATCAAATTAGTACTTTTGACTGTCTTTTTGTTGGAAGTATTTAGTTCAAAACAGCGCAACAAATAAAGATAGTAAGTTCCGAACCGATTCCTGCGTGTCCGGTCCCTCGCACAGATAATCTCCCCGCCTCATTAAGGGCCCAAGAATGGAAGCATATATGTGGAAGTTCAATTTATGAAAGCAAACTATGGTGATTGTGTAAGTTTCACAATTGGAGCCTTAATCAGCAAAAGGAAAAGGGAGGTAGCCCTCTAAGATGGCAATTGGTTGCCTGATGACTTATCCACGGCGAATGTTTGAAGGCCAGTGGGATGTGCTTGCTTTTCGCCACAGCGTGGGACATTATAAATTTTTCTAAAGCTAACACCACTATTAAAGTAGTTTTCTCTTAATTTATTTTTTTTAATAAATATAATAATATTTAGCTTACAATTATTTTCATTTATATTTTTTAAAATATAATAATTCCCATTTTTTTTTTTTTGATAGAAATTATGTTTTGTTTTGGATAGCTTTTCTTTCAAGTTTTTGCTTTATCAAATTATTCCAATTACAAGCTCATGTTTGACTATTTGCTTTTCTTGTTGCTCTTTAGAAATTTTTGTGCTTGAAGTATTTTTTTTTAATAGCTATGCATTCAAAAAGAATTAATTAATATTGAAAAAATTTTTATAGCCTCCTTTTAAAGTTTTCAATTGGGAAAGACTTTTCTTATATTTTTTAAAAGCTTTGGAAGACCTTTCCCTAATATTTTTATAAAGCAATTTTTTTAAGAATTAAAATTTCTTAAATAAAATAATCATATATATATATTATCTATATTATATATATCTATATTATATGATAAAAGCAGTGTCCAAAGCTATCACAAAACAAGAGAAATTTATATTGATGCGGTCATGACCGTTTCGAAAAGAACATGAATAATCATAGTCAACACGTACACGAAACTGATAACTCACAAAAAGTAATCATGATGTATTCTGATTTGTATATGGAGGAGTTCCGGATAAACCAACCAAAATAATTATCTCCACATACGAAGCCCTAAAAGCTACAATTGTAACCCTTTATCAAATGTTTCTCACGACAAAATTTTATTCAAATAACCAAAAATTTACATATCAATAGAGGGAAGAAAATGATCAATTACCAAAGGGAAGAATACTTTAAGAAAAATAAATAATAAAATAAAATTAAAATACCCATAACACTATTGGCATATCTACATATGATCTTAAAAGTAGGCAGGCGGGAAACCAATGTTTGCTTAGGGGGGCATTAGCCGCCCCCCCCCCACACCCCTCAAAACAAAAATATTTTTGAGTAAAAAAAATTTTTGCCTCCTTCTAAATATTTTTTTTTTGCCCCCAAAAACTTTTTTGAATCTCTAAAAACTTAGCTATAAAATATCATGATAATATTTATTCATCAATTTAATTCTAATAGTTTTCTTTATTCATCTTTATTCATGACGTTCTAATTACACTTTTTTTTTTATTTTTCTTGCTATTTTTTTTAAAAAAAAACTTTTCGTAAATATAATATTTATATAAAATATATATATATTTTTTTTAAATATTTAATTATTTTTGTTTGTATTTGTCCTTCCGCCTCCCTAAAATTTAATGCGGTTCGCCCTGATCTAAAAGTGGTAAAGTGCATATTTTTATTAGCGATTATTTTATTACTTTTGTTTTTATGTTTGTTGGGAGTCATTTGGTGAACAAGCTATCCAACTTTATTCACTGTGGTTGCAAATAGTCAAGTAGGTGAGAAAAAGTAGTTTATGATTAATTAATGAATATTTGAAAAATTATTAGATTTATTTTAGAGATTAATAGCACATGAAAATGTTATATTGCAACTAATCTTAAATGCCAGTCTATATTTATTTATATGCTTCATCAATTTGCCCAATAGAATTCTTGGCATCAATATTATTTAATTACTTTTATCATTGTCATATATAAGGGGTTGGGATATTACAAGGATAAATTTTTGAGTGTTGTTTTAAATCATCTCCTAGACAATTTTTAATAATTTATATGATATTGAAGGCTCCCCTAGTACAATAATAATTTTATAATTAATAAGAAAATTATTTAGAAAGATATTATATAAAAAAATAATTATATTTTATATTCAATAATTTGAAGTAGATATTACAAAATAAAATTAAAAAAAAAAACTAAAATGGTTTCGCTTATATAGGCATTAATCAAATAATGTTTCAAGGCACATAGAAAATTCTATCTCATTAACTTTTGAAATTTTAACAATGACTAACTTAATATATTGGAATTGTTTTGATATTATATTTTTGATATGAAATTATTATAGTGCTACATCAAATCATTTGAGATTATTTAATATATATTTATTTATCTTGTTTTTAAGTTATTACATTGAATAATAGGAAAGCTTTACTAGAAATAGATGAGAACTTTATAGAAAAATGCAAAATTAAGCTCAGAAATATTTTATATGGCCCCATAAATCTCATATTCTCATGTAACTCCTTTTTTCAATAAAATAAATGCTATATATAATAATACCTTAAAGACAAAGTACTCAAGTAATAATGTTGACTAAATGATTAAGACGAAAATTTTTAAAGTTCAACGACAAATACATTATATTTTTTACAAATATAATATTTTATAAATAAATAATTTAATTTTTTTTTGATTTATAGTTGTTAAAAATCTTAAAAACAAAGTGTTCCCAAAGATTTCTCAAAGTTCAGAATAACATATAGATATTTTTTAAGAATTAATTTTTTTCATAATACGAATATTTATTTCAAATTTATTAATAATTTAATCTATTTTTAAACATATTCCATTTTATAAGTGAATTTTGAATGTAATAATATATAATATTATATCAGTTTATATATACATAAAATTAATATTTTATATTTATAACTCTATATGTGAACTAAATTTTATGTTAAAATTGTGAATTACATTAATGATTAAATTGTTTAAATTTAAATTATATCAAACACTGATTTATAGATTGAAATTTATATAAATTTAGGAATTTAGTTGTAATTATATGGACGTATTATATTCTACAACATAAAATTATAATTAATAATTTTATTGATATTAAATTTATAATTTAATATGTAATAAAATTTAATGATGAATACTTTAAATTTAATATAGAATATTATTATTATGTATAACAAGCTAAGTGTTATTACCAACACTTCATAGGTAACTCCTTTTTTTGTTTTTTTTTTTGCACGTTTGTAAAAGGCAGTTTTAAAAAACATTAGTTCTAAAAATGGAGTTTTCGAACGGAAAATCATATAAAAAGCTTTCTCAAAACTGCAGAAAAATGAAAAAATTGAGTTATTGGGAACGTGATTTGACGAACCAAAAAAAAAAAAAAAAATTTTCTCTGTTTCCAAACGGAAAAGGCAAAAAAACACTCAAACAAACAAAACCTCAATAGTTCCCAATTACAATTTATGCAATCAATCTAAAAAAAAAAGTGATAGATAATAAATATACGCTCACATAAAACTTAGAGGTTTAGATAGTTAGGATTTAAATAAACTCTTCAAGAACTTGCTTTGATGTGATGAATGCTTTTGTTTCTTCTAAATGATTTTGCAATAAAAGCTTTAGTGTTTGCAAATTCACAATAATTTTCTCTTTGATGTGCTGTGATATTTACAAATAGGTCACTCTTTAAATTAATAACTAAGAGAAGATCTCAATGTATTCCAAAGAGGTCCTCTAAAAATAACCGGCCATAGTGATAAACAAGTTGACATCTTATTTTTAATTATGATTTAACATTGGAAAATTCAATAATATTTCCAATGAAATATGTTAAACCTTTTAAATTTATTGATATAAAAAAATAGATAATTAATGGATATTTGAGATATTATAGTTAAGCTCATTTTTTCTAATTAATACATTAATAATATAATTAACACATCCTAAATTAGCAAATTAATTAAGCATAATGAGAAATTTTGGATAACATCAATATGTTAACACTAAGGTTTCGTTTTGATAGCTTTCTTACTGCTTCTTAGAGCAGCTTTTAAAGTTAAATTTTTTTACTAGATAGTTAAAATTTTAATAAAAAAAAAGTCGTCCGAAATGAAGCCTAATTGATTGATATTATGATGAGAAGAAAATGAAGCATATAATCATTAAATAATATAATAATTAAAATAACATTCATATCAATAAAAATATCAAACAATTCCAATAAATATAAGTTAACTCAGTTAAAATTTCAAAATTAATGAGATAATTTCTATGCTTCTTAAAACATATTTTGATTATTCCTAGATTGAAGCTGAAACAATTTTAGTTTTTTTTTTATTTTATTTTTTGTAAATCTACTCAATTAATTTGAATTATAAAATAAATAATTTTTATATAATATATTTCTAAAATAATATTCTTATCTAAATAACAATTTATATTGTACTAGGAGCTCAATCATATAAATTAAAATTGATCTAGAGATTGAATTAAAAATACTTCAAAATTTTATCCCCTAATAATGACAGTATAAAAGAATAAAAATTGTGCCAGAATATCATGAAGATGAGCATAAAAATAAATAGACATGCTTTAAGATTAGTGCAATATAACATTTTTATGTGCTATTAATCTCGAAATAAATCTAATAATTTTCAAACTTATCATGATATAAAAATATATCATAATATCATAAACCTATTTTTCTCACCTACTTGACATTGCCAACAACAGTGACAAATTGGATGCTTAGTCACCAATGACTCAACAAAACATAAAACAAAGAATGAATAATTGCAATAAATATGCACTTTAAACTTTAGATCATATGAAGACTGCAGTAGTGTTATGAAGCAATTTATTTATTTATTAAAGGATTCTTCCTTGTGTAATTGATCATTTTTTCCCCTCCTATGAATATGTAAATTTTGGTATTTACAATTTTTGACATGAGAAATCACAATGTGTAACTATATTGTTAGAATGCAGATTGATTAACGGTGCGGTTATGTGCGGTCATCAGAGTCCGTCCGGAGGCAAATCAGGATTCACCATGTCATCTTTTCGTTGTGTATCGATATTGTGTACTGGTGACATGACGCATCATGGTTGGCCTTCGAACAGTCCGGTGACCACACAGAATAATTTCTCTCATTTGTGATAGCTTTTGACTACTGCTTTTTTTTCTACTTTTAAGAAATTTTTGTAAAAAAAAGTTGCTTTATGAAATAGTAAGAAAGTCGTCCCAAATAAAGCTAATAAAGATGCTTATAAAATTATTTTAGAGAAAGTAACTTTTTTGAAATCTGCTATAAAAATAGCTTTCAAACACAAAAATTTCTTAAGAGTAACAAAAAGCAATAGCCAAACATAAACTATGATTGTAATATGAAAGGCAAAGCCGTAAGAAAGCTATCTCAAACAAAACCTAATTCCATCACAAAAAAATCTTGAGAATATTAATTTTTTAAAAATATAATTGGAAATATTTTAGCTAAATATTATTATTATTATTAAAAACATAAAATTAACAGGAAAACTATTTTAGATAGTGGTGTTTAGGGTTTAGAAAGAATTATAATTGGCCCACGCTGTGCGAAGCAAGCACTCACTGGCCTTCAAACATCGCTAGCTTTAGAAAGAATAATGCCATTGCTAGAGGGGCTACCTCCCTTTTCCTTGCTGATAAGGCTCCAACTTGTGAAAACTACACATCACCAAGTTTGCTTTCGGTAAGATGAACTCCACATATGCTTTATCTTGCCCTTAAATGGACGGAGTTATTCTGTGCGGAGACCGGACGATGAGAATCGTTCGAATTTACTTTGACAAATACTCAACAAAAGGACAACAAAAGTACAATTATGATATTCAATTAATAGGATATTTGTTGCGCTTTTGCAAATACTCTGCAAAAGTCAGCAAATATGCATTCATAAAGGTAACAAAAGTGTGGATTATCTTATGAAAAGGTGTTCACCCTGGTAAGCAGATCTATGCCACGAATAACAAAAAATTTCTTGCTCTTCACCCAAGCCTAAAAATGTGTATATATAAGGGATACATTTTATCGCAAAAATATTGCATTGATTTGGTTGGCTGCCCAATGAGCTATAGTGGCTTCACTCTTTTGAGAGGAAAAAAATATAGGGTTTTCTCCAATACCCTTTAAAGAGAGTGGCTTATCTACCTAGTGTGGCCGATGGAGAGAGTAGTGAAACCTTGAGTGGAGAACATAGAGCATAGATGTAGACATAGCGTTTATTATGGGCTAGTATATTCGCGGTGGTAGAGTGAGAGAATTTTTCGTATTAATGATGGATGGATATCCAGTACCTAAATAGATAGTTGGAGATAGAGTAGAAAATCACTAGAAAATTTTTTACTTGAAAACTCAAAAAGGGAAAAACTACGGGGCTTGGTCCAGATGAGAAGATTCCATTAAAATTTGAGCATTTAAGTGTCTTATTGATGTCCGAAGTAAGCAATCTCGGGCTTGTTAGATTCATATCGTTGAGTCACTCAATTCGATTATAAGCATGTCATATTTAAAAATCATTTGGTCATCCAATTAATGCTTTAAACCATCCAAATGCGCTTTGATCCTTTGATTTGTATCCATTTGGATTTGGATTGGACCAATTTTTGTGTCGTTGATTTGCCTCGTTGAGATGCTTAATTTGATTATAAGTTTCCTAAAATCAGAATTCAAATGGTCCTTAATTAAATTTTGGAAGTTTTCAACTAAGATATACCTTAAAATTCATGCTCGATCAA
The DNA here is from genome assembly GCF_001605985.2 of Dendrobium catenatum. Classification (NCBI taxonomy): domain Eukaryota; kingdom Viridiplantae; phylum Streptophyta; class Magnoliopsida; order Asparagales; family Orchidaceae; genus Dendrobium; species Dendrobium catenatum. The sequence continues at coordinate 735,978 of NW_021389983.1, forward strand.
GGAAATATTTGATAAAGTATCAGTTGACCCATATTTTTGCATATTGCAGCTCATGGAGTCTTAAAATATGTGTTTAAGCCATCAAAAAGGATAGCGAAGCAAAATTATAATTTCATAAAAATTATGAGGTACGAGCACTCCCTAAACATTAACATGAACCTCCTCTCAAAATTGTGAACTAATTAAAATATCATCAATCATAATTCTAGCATTCTATGAAATTGACATGAATATCAAAGAATAAAATGTCAATAAAATTCTTTCCAAAACTTTTGAAATGACTCGAAATGGACTGTAAAGGTTCTGCTGGGCCTTGAAAGTGTTAAAATTGAATTCTAAACATTGAAAAACGATCTCAGTGAGCCCAAAAATGTTCCAATCAGGCTGTCTAGCCTAAAAATTGGGCCCCTGGACATGCGTAGTAGACTGAATTAGCAGGCTGGCCGACACTCTTTGGGGAGGCGACTACACTTGGCCTACGAGCATGGGGCGGTCATATCGAGCCCCTTAATTCCTTTTTTTTTCTTTTTTTGCCTCTCATTAGAGGCGGCTACAGTGCTGCCTCAATTGATGCGACAACTGAAAATTTATTAATATTATTTTATTTCCTTTATAAATGTTTTTTAAAAGGTATTTACCTTTTTTTTGCCAAAAACAAATCTAGAAAAAAATCAAAAAATGTTTGAAAAAAAAATTCTTCAACCCCCTTGAAAATTTTATAAATACCCCCTAGGGGTTAGGGATAGGGCACATATGTTGGAGGTTTTTGACGTCGAACAAGACCCGGCCCTCTCATGCAGGCTCCAGTTCTCTATCGTATGAGGTGATGTTGTCAAGTAAATGTGACAATGCCTCGATTAACACCTGAAGAAGTGGCTTTGATCCATTTGAAATGACGATCAAAGAATAAATTGTCAATAAAATTATTTCCAAAACTTTTGAAATGACTCAAAACGGACTGTAAAGGTTCTGTTGGGCCTTGAAAGTGTTAAAATTAATTCAAACATTGAAAAACGATCTCAGTGAGCCAAAAAATGTCCAAATCATAATGTCTTGCCTAAAAATTGAGCCCTAACATACGTAGTAGACCGAATCAGCAGCCTGGCCGCCACTCTTTGGGGAGGCGACCACACGGCTTTGGCTTACGAGTATGGGCAGTCGTATTGAGCCCATTAATTCCCTTTTTCTTCTTTTTTTTTTCTTTTTTTTTTCCTCTAATTAGAGTCGGCTATAGTGCTGCCTCAATTAATGCGGCAACTGAAAATTTATTAATATTTTGTTATTTTCTTTTTAATTGTTTTTTTTTATTAAAAGGTAATTTACCTTTTCATGCATAAAAATATTTGTACCTCGTTTGAGAGCAAAGACCTAATATGCACTATTTTTAAAGGATGCTTGTCTGATATGGAGATGAAAGTAAGATCTTTCATGTCTTCCTAGCGCTTGTATGATCAAATTAGACACAATCTAACCACCTCAATTGCTTCACGTAATATGAACTCCACATATGCTTCATCTGCCTTAAATGGGCGAATTATCTGTGCGGAGACCAGACGACGAGAATCATTCCGGAATTAGCTTTATTTTGTTACGCTTTGATAAATACCAACAAAATGACAACAAAAGGTACAATTTGACGCTTAAAATCTTGGCTCTTCACCCAGCCTAAAAATGTGGATATTATAAGGATGCATTTACGCAAAAATATTACATTGATTTGGTTGCTGGCGCCAATGAGCTATAGTGCTCACTCTTTTGAACGGAAAGAAATATGGGTTTTCTCCAATCCTTTAAAGAGAGTGGCTTCCTAGTGTGATGGATGAGAGTAGTGAACCTTGAGTGGAGAACATAGAGCAAGATGTAGACATAGCGTTTATTATGGGCTGTATATTCGCGGTGGTAGAGTGAGAGGAATTTTCGTAATTATGATGGTGGACTTATCCATACCTATAATAGTAGTTGGGAGATAAGTAGCAAATCGCTAGAGAAATTTTTTTATCTTTGAAAACTCAAAAAGGAATAACTCAGGGCTTGGTTCCAGATGAGAAGATTCCATAATAATTGAGCATTTAAGTGTCTTATATGATGTCCGAATAACAATGCTCCGGGCTGTTAGATTCATATCGTTGAGTCCACTCAATTCGATTATTAACATGTATTCTTATATTTTAAAATCATTTGTTATGAATCAATAATGCTTTACCATCCATATGGCGCTTTGTCCTTGATTTGTATCCATTTTGGATTGGATTGACCAATTTTTGTGTCGTGATTGCCTCCTTCGAGAAGCTTATTGATTATAAGTTTCACTAAAAATCAGAATTCAAATGGTCCTGAATTAAATTATGGAAGTTTCAACTAAAGATATACCTTAAAATCATGCTCGATCAAAAGGCAATTTTTTGATAAGTATCAGTTGCCCGCATATTTTTTGCACATTGCAAGCTCATGGATGTCTAAAAATATGTGATTTTTTTTTTTTTTTTTTTTTTTTTTTCTTTTTTTTTTTTTTTTTTTTTTTTTTTTTTTTTTTTTTTTTTTTTTTTTTTTTTTTTTTTTTTTTTTTTTTTTTTTTTTTTTTTTTTTTTTTTTTTTTTTTTTTTTTTTTTTTTTTTTTTTTTTTTTTTTTTTTTTTTTTTTTTTTTTTTTTTTTTTTTTTTTTTTTTTTTTTTTTTTTTTTTTTTTTTTTTTTTTTTTTTTTTTTTTTTTTTTTTTTTTTTTTTTTTTTTTTTTTTTTTTTTTTTTTTTTTTTTTTTTTTTTTTTTTTTTTTTTTTTTTTTTTTTTTTTTTTTTTTTTTTTTTTTTTTTTTTTTTTTTTTTTTTTTTTTTTTTTTTTTTTTTTTTTTTTTGTTTTTTTTTTTTTTTTTTTTTTTTTTTTTTTTTTTTTTTTTTTTTTTGTTTAAGCCATAAAAGGATGGGAACAAAATTATAATTTCAGAAAAATTATGAGGTACAGGCACTCCCTAAAATTAACATGAACCTCCTCTCAAATGTGAACTATTAAAAATAATCATCATATAATCTATGCATCTATGAAATGACATGACGATCAAAGATAAAATGTCAAAAAAATTCTTTTCCAAAAACTTTTGAAATGACTCGAAATGGGGACTGTAAAGGTTCTGCTGGGCCTTGAAAGTGTTAAAATTGAATCTAACATTGAAAACGATCTCATGAGCTCAAAAATGTTAAATCAGGCTGTCTAGCCTAAAAATGGGCCCGGAACATGCGTAATAGACTGAATTAGAGGGCTGGCCGCCGCCTCTTTGGGGAGCGACTACACGCGCTGGCCTACGAGCATGGGGCGGTATTCGAGCCCCTTCAATTCCTTTTTTTCTTTTTTGGCCTCTCATTAAGAGGCGGCTACAGTGCTGCCTCAATTGATGCACAACTGAAAATTTATTAATATTATTTTATTTCCTTTATAAATGTTTTTTAAAAGGTATTTACCTTTTTTTTCCAAAACAAATCTAGAAAAAAAAAAAATGTTTGAAAAAAAAAATTTCTTCAACCCCTTGAAAATTTTATAAATACCCCCTGGTAGGGATAGGGCACATATGTTGGAGGTTTTGAGGTCGACCAAGACCCGGCTCCTCATGCGGGCTCCGATTCTCCATCGTAGGAAGGTATGTTGTTCAAGTATGTTGACATGCCTGATTAACACTGAAGAAGTGGCTTTAATCATTTGAAATGACGATCAAGAATAAAATGTCAATAAAATTATTCCAAAACTTTTGAAATGACTCAAACGGACTGTAAAGTTCTGTGTACCTTGAAAGTGTTAAAATTAATTCAAACATTGAAAATGATCTCATTGAGCAAAAAATGTCCAAATCATGTGTTAGCCTAAAAATTGGCGCCAACATAACGTAGTAGACCAAATCAGCAGGCCTGGCCCCACTTGCTTTGGGGAGCGACCAACACGCGGCTTGGCTACGGAGTATGGAGCGGTCCGTACTGAGTCCCTTAATTCCCTTTATCTCTTCTTTTTTTTTCTTTTTTTTTCTCTCATTAGAGTCGGCTACAGGCTGCCTCAATGTATGCGTGCAACTAAATTTTTTAATATCATTTTATTTTCTTTTAATTGTTTTTTAAAAAAGGTCATTTTCTTTTTCTTTTTTGCCAAAAAAAATCTAGAAAATTCAAAAAATGTTTGAAAAAAAAAATTCTTTCACCCCCCTTGAAATTTTATATACCACCCTAGGGGTTAGGGTAGGGCCACATATGCTGGAGGTTTTTGACGTCGACCAAGACTCGCCCTCTCATGTAGGCTCTCATCTCCCACCGTAGGTGGTGATGCGTCAAGTAAAGGTTGACAGTTCCTCGATTAACCACCTGAAGAAGTGGCTTGATCATTTGAAAGGAGATGATTTTGAAGAATCCAGAGATCCATTAGTATATACTTCTCCTTTCTTTTTTTCTCATCTTACTTCTATTTGATTAAATTTTGTTCCTCAAAGTTCCCTTGATACGCATGTGGGATAGTATAATCTTCGTATAAATCTACTTCAGAAGTTTATCAACTTCCTACTTGATTGCTTGCTAATAAATTTGATGCAAAATTTTATTTTTCAGAAAATCGACTTTACATGTTGAGTTTATTTGGAGGGAGTGTAAGATTATCTTCAAAGTAACTCTAAGTTATCGGCTAAGACTCCATGCAAAAATATCATGATTCATGCATAATAAAATATTTGTACTATTCATTTTCTCCTCCGTTGAGAAGCAAAGACCTAATCTGCACCGTTTTAAAGGTGCTTGTCTGATATGGAGATGGAAAGTAAGATCTTTTCATGGGGGAGCCCTTTGAGGGACAACTATCCTCAGGAGCGTCAAAGTTCTCAATGTTTTAGGGTAATGATGGCGTAGTTGAGCTTCTCCAAAAGTAACAAGATTATGCCACTTTTTGATCTTTCGAACCATAAACTGATGTTAATTGTGGTTAAAAAAAAACTTTAATTTGAGATGTATAATGGAAGTAATTGACCAAATTAATTGGAGGGGCTCCCAAAGATACATTATATAAGCGATCTGTGGACTATACACGAATGAAGTGATAGTGTGAGTAGCTTGTTAAGAGAAACTCATCTGAGTGTGATATGGAGGGCTAACATCTCTTCTACTCACACTAAGTTAATTATCAAATTTTA
>NW_021389983.1:741227-790551 GCF_001605985.2 Dendrobium catenatum
TAGTGGTCGTGTGACGAGTTGGAGCTTTTTCCTGACCAGTCCCATGCTAAGAAAGGTGGAGTATAACAAAATATCCACCGAGCTTCCATTATCAACTATTTTTTTTCATAAGGGTTGCCAATATCTGTGTTAATTATGAGTGTATCTTGATAAGGGGTCTGGACCCTCTCAAAGTCAAAGTCATTGAAAGTAATAGATTGGTTGGCACAGGACTTATTTTGCACAGGCTCTTCATTCTCTATGAGCAAGACTTGGTTGGCCAATAATGGCCCCCAACAATGATTTTGATCTCAATAATCATTTGGCAATTACGGTGTGATTCTTTTTGCATCGGTTTCCCCTAGTAAGGGGAGTATCCTTATAACTGGATAGGTTTTGTGTGAACCAACTAAGGTAGCCTTATAGGATCAGTCTCTCGATTTTCTCATTGAGTTGTAGAATGCTTCAGCTGTTTGTCCACGACTACGGTGGAAGTGACAATATTGTTCCTAATTTCTCATGTTTTGCTTTAATGGATTTTGAAACTTAACATTTTCTTCATCTCGAATGACTATTATGATATTATCCCATGACATGTTGAGAGGTGCATACTCCTCTTATTGAGGTTCATGTCACGACTGTGAAGGTAGAGGGGGCAGGTTATTTCCTCCGTGCTTCTTACGGTGTGACGATAAATTATTTGTCCCAATCACATTATTACGCTTTCTAATGGTTTTCTCAAATTTCTTCCTATGAGTATTGGTAGCTTCAGTTGCTATGATTTGTGCCTAAATACGATGAATCATGTCAATATATGAATGAATTGTATATCGCACAAGTGCCAAGTAATAGGGGTCAAGATAGAGCCCTCCGAGGTAAACTTCTCTTAACTGTGATGCCTCATAATCAAAATTTAGAGAATTATACTTTTAATCTTTTAATCTTTTAATAAATAATAATTAGAGTTTTCTAATATCATCTATTAATAATAAACAATAAAAAAAATCTATAATTCAAAATTTTAATATGCACATATGTATTCATTCCAAAAAAATCATATATAATACTCAGGATCTATATAATTATCGCATATATCATATCCTGAGTATAAAATAATAGCCAAACAAAAAAACTTGAACTTGAAGGAATCCTGGTTAGCCTTAGACTCCTAATCCTTTGCTCTGACTTGAAATCATTTAACCACATATAATGAGCTAAAAAGTCCAAATACAGGTTAACAAAACTTACAACTGAATTCAAAGCATGATAAAGGAGCAATATGTATGTCAATAGATAAATCATAACAGTAGTATTCATATGATCATTGAATCAATACAGAAATAATAAAATAATATGATACAAAATATAGTAAATTAGTACGAGTGCCAATCACTAAAGCAATCATTATCTCAGTATTACAATCAATAGAAAAATCATATAGAGTGATAGAATTAAATCGCCGATAAAGGCAATCAAAATTAAATAAATATAATAAAATCATATAGATGTGTACACATTCAATCTAATTATTTTATATCAATATTAATCGATATCTCAATCGCATGCTCAATATATATTATATAACACATAATCAATGAATATATCAAGCTTTTTGTATCAATAAATCAATAACAACATTAATAATAAATTCATACAATAATATGAACAATACTTCAGTAACATTCAGTTCAATAGTCATACTAAATAAGTAACAATTCTAACTATCATGATATTTTTTTTTTGTATCAGTATCAGTAAATAGAGTCATCACTCCGATCAGCATCGTAATCATCTCCTTATAACTCTCAATCATTGTATCACGTGAATCAATATATAATAACAGCAAACCATAATATTTAAAGGAATATATGTCGGCTCATCATCGTACAGGTCAATTAGTCTTTACTTGTCTTTTACATATACATTATTATCATAGTGATATAACAATAATAACGACTCTATTACTCAATCATATATCCACATTCATTTTCAATGTATTGTAGTTAATAAAGCATAATTAAGCTTAATTCAGAAAGTGTCTAAATGTCCTAATGGTAGACAAGAAAGTCATACATATAAAAAATTTATATTTTTAGAATTTGACCAAATTTCCAAATATTGCATAAAATAATATTTTGAAGTTTTATTTGAACCAAATCAATATTTTTAGTTATCAAAATAAATTTCTAAGCAGACAAAAAATTATTGAATTTTCAAAATCACCTGATGAAAAATATCAAATAAATACTCACAATGTTCATAATCTTATTTTTGATATCTATAAAATTTAAAAAGTTACACGGTGAAAGTTTTATAAAAATAAAATTATCCTCATTTTTCAATAATTATAACACAAATTTAATCAGAAAAATATTTAAAATACAAAATTCTTAAAATTAAAAATATGGTAAAGATTCATTACAGTAAGATGTGCAAATCTCCTAATAGGCTCGATTGACAAAAATTTCTTTGTGATCTCCAAATCCTAATTTTTCCTTTCTCCATCATATCTTTCTCTCTTATTTTTTCTAAACCATTCTTTATTATGTCTTTTGAAGAAGAGAAGGAATTAAGTAAAGTTTATAATGCTTTATGATATTTTATAATTAATAATAATATAATAATATAATTTAACTAGTTTTCAATATAAAATTTATATAAATTCTTTGAGGGCTTTAAAAATTCTACAAAAATATCTATAAAATATATCGTTTGATTTAGAAAATATTGATTAAATCAGTTTGCAAAATTAACACCTGACATTTCTAAAATTCTCACTTGTACAGATAGGCGTTAATTTCTTAAAGATTTTCATTAGTGCCCAAAAATTATGAAAATAATCTTGCAAGTAAAATATTATAGTAAAAACATTATGGCAAAGATGGTTTGTGATTTGGACTTATATTTACACCAGAAAAAATATTTGGAAGTCAATATACAGGTTATTACAACAGCAACTTGTGATATATTCTTGAAATTTGTTGAGCCTCAATGAAAAACTTTTGGAAGTATTCCTTGAGTGACTCTCCTTTATTCTAGAAAATCCCTAAAAGTTGGAATGAGTCCTAAACATTTCTTTGATTAGCAATTGATTGTTTAACAAACAGTCTGGCCAACTTGACGAACTTTGGAATAGATCTAACTAGAAGCGAGTAGAATCATGTATGAGCTTGACTTTTGAGGGTAGTATAAAATACTTGTAAAGGAGTGCATCCAAGGTTCATTGGATATGCATAATAGTTATAAGTGATTGATATGCTTCTAAGGGTCGGACAACACATCATAAAAGTCTATGCTCGATAATTTGAAGCCCGTAAGATTATGGTGTTTAAGTATGACTTCAATTAGGGGTGATGACTCCTAAAGTCTCGATGATGAAGGGGTTACCTCCCACCTCTTAAAGGAAACTCTTTTCAGATTAGTCATCCCAATTTATCAAATAGAGCATTATGTGAGATTTTAGTAATGTGAGGTTGGGCCAAGTCCTTGACGACGACCAGGGAATGTGAGTTGGAATGCATGTATTAGAGGATGGGTATAGCTAGCTTTGTCAATGATGTTGATGTCTTGCTGTGATAGGGAGTGAAGGCTTGATTAAGGAGGATGGAGTTTTGCATTAATATGTGTGGGTCGAATGCCCCCGGTTAGTGGTAGGTCTTCTTATTGTGCTGGCTCTAGTTTCCGAGTCCCCCGCAGAAGTTAAAGGATTTCATTCTGAGATTCCTTTATTTTTTAAATGATATCTCTATATAGGATCCTGATGTCCCCTCCCCGTAGGGTTTCACCTACCAGGGAAAATAGAGGCTGATGTCTGGCATCCTTGATTCATAGATTGATTTTTATATTAATGTGTGTTGGAACGGGAGGCTCCATTGTTATGATTATCATGATTATTAGCAATTGAAGGGGTTTCAGTTGTGCTTATAAGGGTAGGATTGTTTCTCACATATGGTGTCAAACTATTACGGGATAGTATATTCGTGTTGGTGGAGTGAGAGAATTTTTTGTTCTAGTAATGCACGAATATCCAACACACAAACAAATAGTTGGAGAGAAAGCGGAGAATTACTAGAAATTTTTTACGTGGAAAACCAGAAAAGGAAAAAACCACTAGGCTTGGCTCATATGATAAGATTCCACTAAATTTGAGTGAAATACAAATGTGGACCCGTCCCTTAACTCAGAGCCAGTGCAATTTTAATAGTTTGGAGAATCAGTCAATCTATATAAAGAAACTGAAGCGCTTGCAATAATTACTGTCAAGTGGAAGTTTGATGGCAATCAAAAGGAAGTTCGGCAGTAGTCGGTGGCTGAATGGAAGTTCGACGGAGGTCTGCGGCCAGGCAGTAGTCTAATGCTGGTCAGGCAGAGGTTCAATGATGATCAGTGGTCGGATGAAGGTCTAGTGTTTGTTGATGGTCGAGCGATAGTTCAGCAGTACTTGGAAACCGGGAGGAGGTCTGATGGCAGTCTACGGCTAGCAGTCGATAGCTAAATGGAAGTCCAGTGACGGTCGGCGGCCGAGCAGTGGTTTAACGATGGTTGGGTAGTAGTCAAATGAATTTCGGTGGCTGGGTGGTGGTCTGATGATGATTGGGCAGAAGTCCAATGACGTTCGGTGGCTGGACGGTTGTCCGATGATGGTCAGGTGGAAGTTCAGCGATGATTGATGGTCATATGGAGGTCCGACATTAGTTAAAGGTTGGACTGTGGTCCAACAACGAAAGGTGGTCGAGTGGTGGTCTAGCAGTCGGACGGTGGTCCGGTCAAGGCAATAAAAGTTCTCTCGGTGGTGCTTGGGTGGAGCTCTAGATTCTTGAAGCTTTTGAGCTCTCTCTAATTTTTCAGTAAAATGTCTCCTTCATGTAAAGAGTGTGGGTCTATTTATAAATTATTATGAGTGACACACTCTATAAATATGGAGAAGATCCTATGTGGATTTAGTGTATTCCATCGGATGACCCATACTAATTCCCTTGATCTTGGAGCATTTTTCAAGCATTTAAGTGTCTTACTATTCTTAAAATTAAGTGATCTTGGGCTCGTTAGATTTGTCTCATGGAGCCGCTCGATTCAACTATAAGCATGCCATTTTTAGAGATCATATGTGCATCCAATTAATGCTTAGAACCTTCCAAATGTGTTTTGGTCCTTAGGTTTGTACCCATTCTTAGATTGGACCGATTTTGGTGTTGTTGGGTTCGCCTCCTTGAGATGCTTAGTTTGATTTATAGTTTATTGAAATCAAAGTTCAAATGGTCCCAAATTTAATTTTGGAAGATGCCAACTAAGATATGTATAAAGATTCGTGCTCGATCTAGGTGATTTATTATGATGTATTGATGTTGAACCACAATAAATTGGTTTGTATTTTTCTTTTGCTTTATTTTAATGCATCACTAGTTTATTTTTTATGTGGTATGATGGAATTTAGTGGTCATATAATGAAATACTTCAAATGATAATGTCACTTTCTTTTAAGTGTATAAGCATGTCGTGGTTATACCTAGTTATTTAGTAACAAATAGAATTAACTATTCTTTACTCAGTTACCATATAAATATTTTATGATGTAAAAGTTCATGTCCTCATTGAAAAAGAAGAAGTTTAAAATATTTTATTTTGTTAATTTTTTTAAATAAAAAAATATTTTTAATTTTTCAAAACTTGTGTTGGTGGAATTTTGAAAACATATTTTAAAAATATTAGTTTTCTTTGGGAGTCAAAGATAAATTCTAATTCTAAAATCGAATCATCCCGTTAGAAAGAATATATCACCTCGAAAGATGAAAATAAAATTTCATAACGACGTTCAGATTTAGAATTATGAAATTCATCTAGAATATTATGACCGGATGCTAAAGAGAACTTCATATGGCCCCGAAGGGTCAAAATGAGGTCCAACTGAATATCCGACTACAATATTCAAGAAGTGTGATCGTTAGGTTCACATCCAAAGCCATATCAAAGAAAGATGTATCTCCCCGAAGGGAGAAAATATCATTCGATGATAATTCTTTGAATATGATAACAATGATCACTAATATTTTAAGTTTTCCCAAAGAAATCCAATTGAGTTTTGAAAAATCAATTTTTAAAATCAGGTGCGTGTGTGGTTCTAAATCTCCTACGAGCGCAAGCCCTCGTAGTTAATTACATCGTAAGAAAACAAGGTCTCCTACGAAAACTCTCGATTAAAATAACGGCAGAAATTTTGTTAGAATTTCTAGGAGTGATATCAAAAAGAGAAGTGAATTTTGGAAATTCAACAGGGAATGGATCAAAATTGAGCAGTTATTAACGGAGTTAAAGGAGGAGAGGTAGGGGACACTTTGAGATTCCAGAACCATCCGGAAGTGTCCCAACTTAATCTAAGTGTTGGGCTTTATGTTTTGGATTTGAAATGATATTTAATTAGAGTTGAGCATTTTATTAGAAATTTGGGATTAGATTCCCGAAGTTTGGGGTCTTATAATCAAAGATCTGCCCCGGAACCTAAATCTATTTTGGACACTGGACCACAGTCGTCCGAACCTAACTAATGCAGTGCAAAACCTGGACTTACCCCGGCCTGGATTGGGGAGCCAGCTAACCACCTAATCGATTTAAAAGAAATGAGTCCGGTCTTTTATGAAAGAGTGGTAGGGACGTTGTAATTAAAGTTTTGGAGAGTTGGGGCCGACATCTAGAGATTCTCCTAATTGGCCCCTTTGACATATGTTGGGTGCAAAAATGCTAAACTGATGCAATTAAAATTTTGACTCTTTTAGTTTGTATCTAATGCAATGCATGCTAGTTAACAACTTCAAATCAAATATGCTTGAAATTTTTAAAAACAGGCTTATAAAATAATTTTTTAGAAGACTGGACTTCCCCAGGTCCGGCACCTCGTCCTCATAGGTCAGACTATCCGGACTCTACCCGCAGGCGGGGAAGGGTCTAAAGCAAGGAAAGAGTAATGCAAAAATATGCATGCGACCCCGGGGTCGATCCCCGGCTAATTCCCTAGATTCGTTATCTTTCTATGTTATTTAGACTCACTAAAATTTTAGACATTTAAGGTTATGAATATAAAAATTTTCACACCCTCACGAGCCTCACGAGTCCAGGCAAAAACAAAAGCGGCACACAATCGCCAAAAAACTAAGAAAAGCAGGTAGTCCTAAAGGCAATCAATTCATCACATCAAATATAAATTAATTAATAAATGTCCATAGGCAAAGTTGCCTTGCTTATTACAAACCAGAATATTACAGAAAGTAAAGTGGCCGGGCACCACTGACAACAACCCGGATTCTAAACCTAGTAACGACGCAAGTTATTTTGAGTGGGATACTCTCAATCTTCAAATCTTCAAATCTTCAATTTCATTCTTCTTTGGACTCCTTTTCTTCAATCTTCTTGGAATCTTCGTAGTGGATTACCCAAATGGACAAGAGGGCACTTCCCTCTAAGGGGGAAGGCCACTCTTTCCTCTTTGGGTAAGGAAGAGGTATGATCCAAATTTGGATTTCCAAATGGAAAAGGAGTGTTCCCTAAAGGGGTATCCTTTCCTCTTTGGAATCCAAGCTTTGGATCTATGTATCCCAACTCAAAATCAACTTTCACAACACTTGACACTTACACAAATTACATTAATATCAAAATAAAAATCTAGACTCACCTGCAGGGTTATCCTAAGCAATTAATATATAAAAAGCAGTTATTCCCAAGCAGTTGTATATGAGCAGAAAAGAAAGTAAACACACTGGCCACGCTCTTTTTATGATTTGGGGGCTTTAGCAGCTGAAGCACCTGTGCAAAGAGTTTATAATATTTATGCATTTTTTATTTGCCCCCTTTTTATATTGCCCTGCATGAGCGTGGCCACCTGCAGAAAACTGTGTCAACATCCAGATCGTACCTAACCTAAGGGTAATCTAGTCGCCAGGCTTGGGATTATATATATATATATATATATATATATATATAATGTTAATGGCCTAACGTTGGAGCATTGTATGTCGAATTTAGAATTAATATAGAATAGAGACTCAAATGCTGCAGTGGCATTTTCTGGTGTATAGGTGCTCAAAGGTGCAGTGCCACTGAGCTATAGTTTAAACAGAAATTCAAATTTTTTTTTTAACTCTTTTCACATTTTTTAGTTATTATAAGAAGCACCACAAAAGTATATTCCATTTGCATGAATGCTACTCTTTCATAATTTTTTTATTTTTAAAAAAATTTGCATGACTATTTTTATACAATCAATCAATTATCAAATGTAAAATTAGTGCAACCATGTAATTCATCTCTTCACAAAATTGTAAACATGACATATATTGATATTCATTTTTATAGAAAGGAACAAGAGAAAGGGAATTAGTATAATTAAACTCAAGTATTTTACTTTTTGGTGCTTTCAAATCTAATGATTTCATATGCATCTCCATTCATACTATAAGAAAATGATTTGAGATAAACTTTGTGTTACGAATAAGATGGCTAATGTAAATAAACAGTCTCTCTTAAATATTTTTATAAATGATTATGAGTTACTTCGTATGAAAATAAATGAGATTATTTCTAACACTTCTATTAAATTCATCAAAATTATTACCTTGTTTCGTGCACTTGGTAAGAAGTGTTTGAACTTTGAAAATATAAACAATATTCTCATATGTTTACTTCAATATTTGGATTCACCAAAATTTAAAACAATAACAAATGTCAGGATTAATCTTTAAATTTTATTTGCTTTTCACTTACCTTCACTTTTGTTAGTGAATCTTTGAATAAAAAATGTTATCTAGTTATTCTATTGATCTACTATTTTTTATTTCAAAGATTTTTTTATAGTCTTTTATGTAGTTTTCTATTCATAAGCTATAAGTGATAATTCGAGACCTAGTGCTTCTGTCCACTCAAATTATCGCATTTTCTGCTTCCCAAGGACTATGACTCTCACTCGCTAATAGGATTGCTTGAATTTCCTATATATACAAAAAATCTGAATATTGGTACAATTTATTTGATTCTGTTTTGTTGGACTAGTAAATTTAGTTTTGCTTTGCTAATCCTTTAGTTTAGTTTGAATTTATATATAAATATTTTTTTTGTCAAAGAAAAATGCTTGGGTAGAATGGAAGGACTTAGGAGACGAAGAGTCTGTAGGAAATGAATGAGAAGATAAAAAAATTAGAAGAAGAAATGATTTTTTAATTAGGCGTATAGAATCAGCTAAACATTTTCTTCACATATGTAACATTTCACATAGATACATCTCCCCTTTCGCTAAAGGGTATGGGATAGATCCTAATCCTAGTTAGTGCCAAACTAGCACATTGACTTCCGATTCTCTTTGCCCATTAGTTGTTGCCTCTAGAACCACCATAGTCCAGATGAAATTTTATATTCACTGATTTTTTTCTTTTTTTTTTTTACACTGATCATAATATCCTAATAAAAGAATAGGTAGTCCGGATGTAAAATATATCTCTGCTTACCAAACCCATAGTGTATGAGAAGAACTTATTGAACTAACTTCTCATTGATGTGTTGTTTCATTGAAATTTAAATAACGATGTAATATTCTTATTCCTGAATGGGCCCATCATCTTTCTATCTTTCCTTTCAAAACAAAATAAGGTATTTGTAAAGGAAAGATAGAAAAGAGTTTCTTATGCATTCTCGACTTTAACAAATCTTATTCAACAAAAAGAGATTCCTAATGAAAATGGGGGTTCTCACTAAATAGAAAGAACTTAGGCCAACTTAGCCAAATCGATCCAATCCACCCAATTGGACCCCTTAAGGATACACTTCTTAAGCGAAATAACCTAGTTTGATCAAATTGATTGAATTAAAAACCTTGAATGAGTTCATCACACTCATATTAAGGCAATTAACCTTTGGTTTGACCTTATTGACCCAATTGACTAACTTGATCCATGGTGAATGTATTATTTGTCGATTTGAGTCCATTGAGCCAAATTTATCAAATTATTTCAATTGACATAAAGTAACCTCTTCATTAGATGTTCAACATATGATTTGACCCTCATGACTCATTAACTTAATCTTTGTTAACCCTAAATCCAAGTTTGATTAACCTTGATTCATTTTAATCATTTTGACCCAATTAACATTAAACCTTAAAATTGGTTGACCTAATGGATCCTAGAGCTTCTAAAAGTTTTTCATAAGTGAACCACACTTAACTAAATCCCCTTGCCCCATTGATTTAGTAGGATTGGGTTTTTGACCCATATTGGCCCAACCGGTTTGGGTCAACATGAGCTAAAATCTATTTCAAACCTAAGTTAGTTGAGCTAACTGGAGCCATTAGATGCTTAGGACTCATC
Organism: Dendrobium catenatum; assembly: GCF_001605985.2. Taxonomy (NCBI): domain Eukaryota; kingdom Viridiplantae; phylum Streptophyta; class Magnoliopsida; order Asparagales; family Orchidaceae; genus Dendrobium; species Dendrobium catenatum. The sequence goes on from NW_021389983.1 coordinate 751,553, forward strand.
CCTAATCTAAATAGAAATATTAGTTAAAGCCAATCTCAAGCAATTACGGTTAGAAAAGTAATTAGGAAGGATTAGTGTTAAACTATCAAATTAAACTAATTTCAAGTAAAGGATTGTTCTCACTCGGTCACATTCTTCCCATTTGATCCCATCCATCACATGGAGTATGCCATGCATCCAGTTAATTGATAACCATCATTAATGGCCTAAATTTTGGCCGTGAATGAGACCCATCCATTTGATCTTGGTTCATTCTCTGGCATTCTAGCAATTTTCTAAAACAATTCTCAAACTGCATGTCTCATAGGCGAGCTCCATTCACTAATTAACCCAAATTTTGCTAGGAGTTTGGTCTTCCCAATGATCCAAACCACCTTGAGCTAATATGTATTAGGTTATTTATAACACCTATTGAATTGGGTTTAGTTAATTGCACCTGTTCTGACTTGATCTAAAAGAGGTAACTTATTGAATTCTACAATTGAACTCTCTTACATGTGTCTGAGAATATTTTGTATGCATGTGAATGTCTGAATCTACTCTTGTACAGGCCCCGGGGGTGTGTGTGTGTATGTTTGTAAAATTTTAATTTTTTTCCCTAGGGGCACCACAATAGGCAATGCTGCGACATTGAGCTCTCTGGAATTTGACAAATTAAATATGATGCTACCACGGTGGGGGCAGCAAAGCGGCGTCGTGCCCTGGTATGGTGAGCACTGCAATGCTGTGGTTTGGGCACTGCGACACTAGGGACCATTTTAATAATAAAATATTCTTTTCCACTAAAATGAATTCATTTCTTCCTTTAGAAGCACTAGGGACCATTTTAATAATAAAATATTCTTTTCCACTAAATTGAATTCATTTCTTCCCTTAGAAGGAGAGAGAGAGAGAGAGGACTTTAGTTTATTTTTTGAATGGACCAGTTCTAAAAGTTATCCAACTTGAGGTATGTTACATTTTATTTATCTTAGTTTTTAATAATTTGTTGATTTTGATATTTTCCTTATTTAAAATATAAATTTCTAGTGTTAAAACCTATATAACTTTTAAACAGCGAACTTTTTCACCATGTGATTTATGGTATATTATAGGGACCGTAGTTATGGACATATATATATATATGTAATTTTTGGCCTAAATTTTTTAAACGCTAGTTTTTTAAAAATATAAAAAATATTTATGCACTGAAAAATAGTAATGTAGAACAATTAATTGCTGAAACATAGTTCTGCACAATCTCTAGTACTTTATTAGAATGTGGATAAATAAATTGTACCAACTTATTTGCATTTTATGTTTCTATGAACAAATCTGCATAGTTAACAATATACCTTCTCAAAAGAGAGATTGATGCTTGACTCTCAATTTAATAACATAAATATAATTTATTTTCATGACCAAACTCAACATACAAAATATAATATTCAACTTGAAAGATAAAAATGACATATAACTATCATTTTGAAAATGAAATTAACTAATATATAATAATTTATCTACATCCAAAGATCTTAGGTCTTCTATAGAAGCAAACCTATATAGTTAATTGCATCCCAAGACAAGTTTTGAGGAAACTCTCGATTAAAGTGATGACTAAACTTATTTAGATTTACAATGATTGTAGGCAAAGATTGGATCAGGAATTATATCAACAGGGAATGGATTAAAGTGTGAAAACTTATTTTTGATATTCACATGAAGAAAGGTATCCAGTATTTGAGATTCTTGGATAACCCAAAAACATTCTAACTTATACTAGTGTTTGACTTTATTATTTAGGTCAGTATTTAATTTATGTTTAAATTTATGATTTATTAGAAGATTGAGATCATTCTCCCATAAGAAAGTATGAGAAGTGTATGCAAATATGGACTTCTGTCTGCTTAGAGTGGATAGCCATTTAACCACCTAAGCACATAATTAAAAAACTATGCTTTTCAAGTCTAATGCATAGAGGGTAGATAGTTATTGTTAAAATTAAGGTTTTAGATTTAAAATTTAAATCATGAATTTAAAATATGTCTAGGGTTTAAATGCACCTAACTAATACAATTTGATATGACTTTACCCATGACTCTAAATCTATATATAATTCTACAAATTATTTTAAGTCTGAATTTTCTTGAAAATTTTGATAGCATACCAGCCTTAAATCCATAGGGAATAGTAGGCTCGGCCCCATCACTTAGGATGTCCCTTGCTTTCCGTAGGCTTGTGTGCGTTGTTTTGTGTATGTTGCATGAAAATAAAATACATGCATGTATGCATATATAGATAAAGGTGTTCGGGTATGCAATACCAAACCGCATCATCCTAGATTTAATATATGTGTCCTTACAAAGGTAAGGGCAAATACATCGTAAAAACCAAAAATAATAATCTACCCTCTAATTCAATCATATACTAACCCAATGAATGGAATGCATGTGTATATGAAGAAGTAAATCAAGAAACTTAAATGTATGTATGTATGTATGTATGTATGTGTGTGTGTGTATATATATATATTGCATTTGTAAAATTTGGATATATTTAATGCATTCAATTTTGATTTTCAAAATTATTTGAGAATTTTATTTTACTAATTTTAGTGGTTTTACAATTTTATATAGTAAAAATAGAAATTGAAGCCCCTTGCACATTTATATGGATGTGCACTTATTTTCTTGTCCTATGGGCTCACTCTAAGCTTAACTTAGCTTCATTTGAGATAACTTTATTACTATTTTACTTTTTAGATCACAACCATAATTTCTGTTTAGCCATTACTTTTTTGCTTGTTTCAAAAAAATAATTGTTCTAGGAAGTTGCTTTCTACAACAACTTTAAAATTTTACGTTCTCTATAATAGATTTACAAAACAGTAAGAAAGTCATCCCAAACGAAGCCTTAGTTTCATTGAATTATTTGGGGAGTTTTTCTACTTTTCATAGTTAAAATGTCCAAAACTTCGATTATTAATAATATAAAATAGCTCAAGTAGCCTTGGGAAATTTTATGGTTGCTCAAAACATTAACTTAAGTGATCATATGCTTATGTAGAATTTTCCAAAATTTCCAACTTCAAAATTCTATTTTCTTAATTTTTTTATAAAATATGATTGCACTTGAGAAAATCAATCTGATTGTGTGAATCCACTGCCCATGCTTGAATTTTAATTTTGAAAATCATCTCCACTAATTTGAAGAACTTTCAAATTTATTTAATATTTTTTCAAATTTATTTGATAAATTTTATAATTAATATGATATTTAAATTAATTTATCAATTTAAAAAATTAAGATTTAATCTTTGATTTAATTCTTCAATAAACCCTTTAAGTTAACTTTCAAAATTTAAAATTTTTCAATGTCAATTTTGAAGTGTCAAGCTTCTATTTTCAATTGTTTTAAGTATTTTGACAATTTAATTTTTCTTAATTTTGTGATTTTTTCTTGGAAATTCTTAAAATATTTTGAAAATTAAATATTCAAAATTAAATTTTATTAGATTTGGTCCAATCTATTATGAGCAAAAATCCTAAATATAATACATTGTACACATTCTATGGTGTCTTAGTTAACCCAAGATAATTTTATTGTCATGAGTTATGTCACCACACCTAGCATATATCTATTTAATTGATTTTAATTATGACTTATTGAACTATAATGGGTTTGATTGATATGGATTAAGCCCAACATTATATATATGAGGACATTAATTATTTTATCACAATTGATGAATTCATTAGTACTTCATTACACTTTCCTAGATTGCTTATACGTAGCTCATCTTTATCTGTTGGTTAGAAACTTTGACTATCAGTTAAGAAGTTTAGAACTTAAATCTTACGTATATAATGTATATATAGGGGCGAAACCCCTTTATGACTGAGGGGCAATTGCCCTCCTAAATTTTTTTTTTATTATACTCTTATTTAGATTATTTTTAGTCTTTATTACAAGGACTTTAAGGTAATTGTCCCCCTCTAAAAATGTTAAAATACAATGGTTTTTAGGCAATTGCCCCCAATATAATTAAATACATTATGTAGATGTATTATTGTTAAGGAATGATGAACCAAATACAAAGAGAAATAGTAAATCAAAATTTATTCCGGGGGCGCTGCCCCTTGACCCTGCGACCTGACCGGGTAGGTCGAACCCCTCCAAGGGGCGTTGCCCACATATGCGAACAATTACTCATACGTTTGTCCCCCTGAAATTATAACTGGTTCCACCCCAGTTTATGTATAAGTTTGAATGATGTTCAAAAATAATTCAACTGATTTTAAAAAATAATTCAAATCTTATTTGAATGATATTCGAACTTTGCTCAAATAGAATTTGAATTTCGTTCCAAGACACAGTAACGTGGCCAATGTCAGAAATCCTGACACACTTCAGTGCAATCTAACGCCATCCGCGGACAGATCCTAACGCCGTCGACTACCTCCTCCTTCCCGTCAGCCTCCACTCGCTCCAGACAAACGATAAGCGAACAATAAAAAAGCCACCTTTTTTCCTCCTGTCGGCTTCTTCTCCTCCATTTTATTGTTTTATTAGCGAACCAATTAATCGCAACATATCCATCTCAAAGGCTACAAATCCTTCTTCTTCCAACTAATATTTTTGTTCTGGAATAAATTTTCCTCCTAATCTCTGTTTTTCTGAGATTTCTCTGTTTTGAAGAACGAAATTTAGCCTCTTCACCTCTTACTTACCACTGTGGTGGTCTTATTCGAATCTTATCGTCTCCTTCTCAGATCTAATAGTCATCATATTCTTTCTATTCCTGCTTTGCACTCGTCTTTTTTTTTTTTTTTTTTGCCCCAATGCAGTGAAAAGGTTTTTTTTTTCATTTAGAATAGAGTTGGGTACCCCCACCTGAAAACCAAGATATCCAGCTCCCTTTTATCCTTCGTTCATTTATATTGCTTTAAAGCCTCCTCTTTGACTGCTCTAGAGTTGATAATGATGTAACGGCAGGCTCATCATAGCTCCTGAAGTTATTCTTTTTAGCTTGAAAAATATTTCTTGGATTCCTTTTTCCTCGAGTGTGATGTTCTTCCCCGTTTGATTTTTGGGGATTTGTGACTTGGCTACGAAATCCAACTGTATTTTCTTTTTTATTTTCCGAGTTTTCAGAGCTTGACTGGCTGGGATGATAGCTTTTTCTTGCTAAAAAGCTCTCTTTTTTTGGTTCTATAGAAAAAAAATGAGATCTTTGGATTTTGTGAGCTTGATCTACTTCTCGAAATAACCATTTTTATCTTTGAGATGATTTGTTAGCCATGAAGACTGTTTTGTGTCTGACCCGTCTTCTAAAAGATAAGATCTTTGGCTTCGAGAGCTAGATCTTCTTCAAAGAGCCATTTTTTAGCTTCTAAGATGATTTCAGGAACCATGAAAGGCTTCTACACGATGAAAACTTTGCTTTTTTCTTGGATTTTGATGGTGGGCGGTGTAAGTGGGATTGGTGCGAACTGGGGGACGCAGACGAGTCATCCACTGCCACCAAGCACGGTGGTTCAGCTTCTGAAAGACGATGGGTTTCAGAAGGTAAAGCTTTTTGATGCAGAAGATGGGACGATGAGTGCTCTCAGGAACAGCAAGATAGAGGTGATGGTCGGAATCCCAAATGATATGCTTCTGACGTTGGCAACGAATGTGAAAGCCGCTGAAAAGTGGGTTTCAGAGAATGTTTCCAGCTATGTCAATGATGGAGTCAATATCAGGTTTGTCTTCTGTTGAAATTGAGTTTTTTTAATGAATTTTGAGTAAATGTAATCTCGATTGTTAGAAATTAGCAATTAATGTGTGTTTGAATTTGCCTCACGGTGGGAGCAAGGCCTCCAACAATGGGGCCACAAAGCCTTGAAAAGAAGTTGCATTGCCTTTTTTGGAGGGAGGATTTACAAGCATGCTACTAATTTTTTTTTGTATTTACATATCTAATAATTATTTTTTTAGTTTATTTATATAACAATGTAATCTTTCAATTTCATCAAATATGTAATAATATTAGCTAAGCTAAAGTGAAATATCCATTTTAATGTATATGTTTTGATATGATTTAGATATTATGTGTCATGTAAGTAAATATAATGATTTAAGTATTAAATGTATAAATACATAAAAACTCGGTGGTATATTGTAACTTGTTAATTTGATGAAAACAATGCTTAAAGAAAAAATCTCTTCTTCCATAGCAAATGTACTTCCAAAACATCATCTTCATCTTATTCTTATGTTTTCTTCACCCCTCCTCTAACAAATGCCTTTTCGTTGCGATCACAACTTTGAACTTTTTCACCACCATGATGTTGTTTTTTGTGATTGACTCTCATCGACATTGCAATTTTTTTTGTCCTAAATTTGTTGTTTAACTCTAGGAAGCACAACACTCCCAAGTGCCTATCACGTCTCTATCAGGACACAAACATGGCTATGACAAGCCTCAACATGTATCTAACACTTCAGAAATTGTGCCATATCAATTTAGTTAGTCAAATTTTATTAAATTGATATTCAATAAACTTCACATATTCATAGTTTATATTTGTATTGTAGGGTTGCAAATTTTCATAATAACATTGTTGTTATACTGTTTGCATGAAGATCATGGGTATGTGGTATGTACAGAATAATATTTATTTTCAAAATGATACCAACAAAAAAAAAAATCATCAAACATTCATATTACATTTTATTCTAAATCCTAATCATTCAAACTTGCAAGTGGTTGTTTAAAAATGAACACTTGACTATGAATATACATTGATCACATAATTCCCTTTTTCTATAACCATATTCCTAAATTTTCATTAAATGCTAGTGTGTATGTTTACGAATATAACATTATATACTTTTAAATTTAAACTTGCATTACATACCTTCTTGAAGAGCTGAATCCTCAAATCCTCTACCTCGTACCCCCTTCTTCGATTGTAAGTAACCTACAATAACCTATTTTACATTCAATAAATTCCACAATCTATCATTCAATTAATTTGCATAATATTAACTTATACTAAATATAATATATTACCTCAAAACCTCCCTTGTGCATATACCCATGTAATTCCTTCAGTTTGTGAAATCTCCTTTAAGCATTTACACTAATATTTGGAATTTAATAAAACTACCATAACATTGCAATATAAGCAATTTTCTCACCTTGATTTCCTCTTCTCTGATTTTTCTTTCCTTGATTCTTATTCCGCACTGTTATTACTCCAACAATCCATTTTATAACTCACAGCAATGACATTTTAGCACATTAACGGCTTTCCCAAACTCCAACACCCACTTCTACCTGCTTAGAATATCGGATCCTTTCCTTGCACAGTGCTGATCTCTCCTCTTCAATTCACTATACTGAACTATTCTTCACAACAAGATACCGCACTATTCCTTCTTCACAGCACTGAATTGTGCTTTACATAAGTGAACCTTATCTCTTCGGTTTGCATAGATTATCCGATAGAATTGATGGCCCACTATAACCGCTAGTCTACCATACGGTGCAAGCATCTATTCAGTGATTAGAATATTAGAAATGAAACACTTAAGTTACTGTAATACATTATCTTTCAACGATGAATTTATTTTCTTAACATCAATTTGAAAAGTATTATTATTTAAACTTCTTTAAATTTTAAACAAAATATAAATTTTTATTACTTGAAAAGACTTGGTTAGAAAATATTAGGAATGACCTTTCTTTATTAGATTTAAACGAGAATTTGACTTTTAATAGAATACAATGGAGAAAAAGGATTCATGTAGCTGACACCACGTAGTGGGATAAAGGCTTGATGTTGTTGTTGTACCTGAAATTTTTTGAATATTACATAGCTAGTGAATATTTACTAAATGGACATTGAATTGATTCAATTATATGACCTCAGCCCTAAAAATCAAGGAGCGCACTGCTTGAGATAGAGCACTTTGATTAACCAAAACATAGGCTACTTTATCCATTTATTAAATACCATGATACAAGCCATCTAGCTTTATTTATTAGGATCCTAGAAGTTTAGTCATTAAAAATCTGCTATGCCAACATGTACATGACTTATGTGGTCTTGTGAACTTGGATTAGCTCGGATATGGATGGCTCCAACTTCTGTAAATTCTATTTGTTGGATTCAAGTGATCCCACCCTTGAACTTCATTTAATAGAATGTTAATCTCAAGAATGTCACTTAAGAGTGGCTTATGTAAGAGTGAACTTGTGTACTAAGCCCTTTCAATTAGCCAGTCTTTGTAGGTATACATAGCTTTCACTCGAAAAGCATGCCAAGTTGCCAATTTGTCTAAATGACCAACTAATACTAATGATCTTCCTCTCCATACCATCTTCTCTTAGCTTTCAGTTGCCCGACGATCTTAACACTTGTTAGAACTGCTACAAGAAAAAAAAATATGTTTCAAACCTTGTCAAAAAACTATTTTGTGACTGCTAATCTTGTTGCAGATCGTAATGATTTTTATGTGACAAGACAAGACAATAGCAAAAAATATTACGACACAAAGATGTGTTGCAAATAGCTCAATAAGATGATCTCCCAGGAATGATTTTGCGGGTGGATCTGATTGCAAAAAGGTGCATTCCATGTAGCTTGTAATCATTTCTATAAGTTTTAGAATTGCAAACATGAAATAGAAATGGTAACATCACACAATCAAAAATACATGCAATAACCAAGCAATATATATGAATAACAAATGATTAACTGATGCAAAAGATCAAATAAAAATTGAATATTTCTGCACTACAATAGTACACAATGCGCAATGTATACAATAATTGATCTATTCCATCTATTTCACTAAAGCAAAATTAACCAAAAATATACTCGTCATCAGTATCAACATCATCATCCTCATCTTCATCATTGTTATTCTCAACCATCATTGTTATTCTCAACCTCACCTTCATTATGAGTGCATCCCAGGCCACCTTGCTGTTGTATCTTTTTTAGCATGGATCAAATAATCTTCTCAACCTCATGGCCCATAACAAGTATATTACCAATATTGTATTGATAATTTTGGTTAGTAGTATAACTTGACATAATTAATGATTAATACAACAACAACAACATCAAGCCTTTATCCCACTACGTGGGGTCGGCTACATGAATCCTTTTTCTCCATTGTGTCCTATTAAAAGTCAAATTCTCGTTTAAATCTAATAAAGAAAGGTCATTCCTAATATTTTCTAACCAAGTCTTTTTAGGTCTACCCCTACCTTTCTTAACATAAGTCAAATCTAATACCTCTACTCTCCTAACCGGGTCATCGCAAGGCCGCCGTTTTATATGACCAAACCATCTAAGGCGACTTTCTCAATCTTATCTTCTACTAGAGCTACTCAACCTTTTTCACTATATGCTCATTTCGTATCCTATCTCTAAGGGTAAAGCCACCATCCACCTGAGCATCCTCATCTTGTCACACTTACTTAGTATTATGCTTCCTTTTTAAAGGCCAACATTCGGCACCATAAAGCATGTAGGCCTCACTACCATCTTATAGAATTTTCCCTTAAGTTTGAGGGGTACATTTTATCATATAACAAAGCCCGATGCATTCCTCCACTTCAACCATCCAACTTGAATTCTGCTGATAATATCCCCATCTATTTCACTCCCACTCTGAAACAATAGATCCAAGATATCTAAACGATGTACTCTTATTAATGACTTGATCGCCCAAAGTCACAATCCCCTCACTAGGTTCTATTACTACTAAAATTACACTCCATAAATTTCTGTTTTAGATCTACTCAAGCGAAAACATTAGACTCTAAGGTTGACCTCCATAATTCAGTTTACCTTCAAACTCCCTCTCTAGTCTATCAACAAGAAATATCATCAGCAAAAAGCATACATCAAGGTACATCCTCTTGTAAATGTCTAGTGAGAACATCCATGACTAAAGCAAAAAATATGGCTTAAGGCTGATCCTTGATGTAACCCAACTGAAATAGGGAAATACTTGGTCAATCCACTTGTGTTTGAACACAAGTAATAGCTCCTGCATACATATCTTTTAATGATTTGAATATAAGCATTATTGACTCCTTTCTTTTCAAGAACTCTCCATAGCACTCTTCTTGGAACTTTATCATATGCTTTTTTAAATCAATAAATATCATATGTAGATCCTCCTTATTTTCTCTATATTTCTCCATCAAACACCTCTTAATAAATGTATGGCTTCCATAGTCGACCTACCGGCATGAATCCAAATTGATTTTGAGAAAACATTAGTATTACGCGCAACCTATGTTCCATAACTCGCTCCATAGTTTTAAAGTATGACACATTACACTTAATACCTCTATAATTCGCACAATCTTGTGCATCACCTTTATTCTTAAAAATAGGAATTAACACATATTCTCCACTCATCTGGCATCTTCTTAGTCTTCAAAATAGTGTATTAAAAGTTTAGTAAGGCTATAAATTCCTCATCCTCCTAAGCATTTTCACACCTCTATTGGAATATCATTAGGTTCCAACAGCTTTTCCCACCCTTCAATTTCTTTTAAAGCCTCTCTAACTTCAGTTTTACTAATACGCCCGATAAAAAATAAATCTTTATTTTCGATTTAGGGTGCTAAGGTCACTATAGTCAATCTTATTTTCACAATCTTCATTAAAAAGTTTACAAATATCTCATCCATCTTTGTTGAATATCATCTCTCTAAAAAAAAATATTTTTTGATCTTCATCTTTAATACACTTCACTTGAACTAAATCCTTACTATTCCTATCTCTTTGTTTGGCTAACTTATACATATATCTTTCTCCCTCTTTAGTATCTAATCTATTATATATAATCACTAAAAGCTAATGCCTTTACATCGCATATTGCTTTCTTAGCATCCTTACGAGCACTTTATATATTTCTCAATTGTCAGAATTTTTAAAATTAAAACCAATTTTTAATAAAAATCTTCTTATTTTTTAATTTTTTCTTGCACATTAGGATTCCACCACCCAACTATTTTTACTATTAGGAGCTTTTCCCTTGATACTCCAAGGACATCTTTTGCAATATTTAATAATATCACTAGTAACTTTTTTCCACATAATATTAGCATCCTCATGCACAGACAAAATTCTTAAGATTAAAATCTTTATTTCCAAAAATATTTTTGTTAATATTTTTAAATGCCCATTTAATCCTAAAAAATTGTTTTACTTTATTTTTTATTTTATGCCCCTTTATCTTAAAGTCCAAAACTAATAATTGATGTTGGGTATATAAATTTTCATTCGAATGACTTTACAATCTTTGCAATCTACAATGATTTAATTTTCAAAAAAAAATATCAATCTGGGTTGTATTATATCCTTTTTATAAGTGATGAGATGCTCATTCCTTTTCTTAAATAAGAGTATTAGCAATTAAAAAAATCATAAGCTAAACAAAAATCAATATGGTCTTGCCACCTTCATTCGTCGTTCCAAATCCATGGATACCATGAATGCTTTTAAAATCATCTACCTTCTTACCAACATGTCCATTTAAATCTCTCCAATAAAAACTCTTTCTTAAGAGGTATATTTTGTATTAATTCTTCTAAGTCATTCCAAAAATTTAATTTAGAACTCAAATCCAAACCTACTTGAGAGCATAAGCACTTATAATATTAATAATCCTTATCATCAACAAAAATCTTAAAGCTATAATTCTATCTCCATCCTACTAAATTTTTATACAATTATCCTTTAAACTCTTATCTATAATAACACCTACACCATTTCTAGTACGACTCCTACCCGAATATCAAAGTTAAATCCTTAAACTATCAATTTCCTTAGCCTATCTCCAAGCCCATTTAGTTTTTCTCTGAATGCACAAAAAATATTTAACTTCCTATGAATCAATAATATCTATTAATTCCATTAATTTTCCTGTAAGGGAAACCTATTATCCAAGTTTCTGTCCTAATTTTAGTTTCATGGACTAGCTTTTTGCCCACATCCGTCCTTTGATGTAGAACTCTTGCCTATTTAACACTGCACCGGCGCCGGCGCAGCGACCCTTGCACATTTGTCACTGTATTCAGGCCATTACAGCGCGTCGCTTTCAGGGACGCCCTAGCATTAACACAATTCTTAAAGGATTCATGTCATTATTGTTCGACAAGTTTTACGCTGGCTGTCGACTACCTAACGCAACCCTCCACTTTTCTCATCCAGGAACTTGGGACCTGGCAACGGCAGTGTTATAATTAATGATTAATGCTTGTATAATGAAAGCACCCATAATTTAGCCCTAGAAGTAAAGTGAAGCTCGCATGGACATTTGTCAGAATTTGTTGATTAAGTTAGCTTTATTCCTCCATTCATTAACAAGTGATATAAGGGAAGTGTGTGTGTTTGCTAGGTTTTAATTTGGGAGCTTTTGGCCCTAAATGCTTTCTAAAGCTAAAATAATATCAACAAATTTTTGGCTGCATTGTTTTAAAATTTATCATGGAGGTCTCATTGACTCAGACACCACATGTTTACTTCATGGGTGCGAGTCACGTGTTCCTTTGAATGACGACCTCTTTATAGGTATGCGAGCTTTTTGTAGACCGAATATAAGATTTGTGATCAAAATCTTATTTCAAAAAATTTTTGTTACTATTCTTTAAAGCCCCCATTTAATCCTGAAAATTTTTTACTTTATTTTTATTTTTATTGCCCCTTTATCTTAAAGTCCTAAATTAATAATCGTGTTGGGGTACATAAATTTTCACTCGGAATAACTTTACAATATTTGCCATCTAAACGATTTAATATTTTAATAAGAAAATAGTCAATCTGGGTTGTATTATATCCATTTTTATAAATGATGAGTTGCTCATTCCTTTTCTTAAATAAGGATATTAGCAATTAAAAAATTATAGCAACAAAAATCCAATATGGTCTTGCCAACTTCATTCGTCATTCCAAATCCATTGACCACCATGAATGCTTTTAAAATCAAATCTACCTCTCTACCAACATATGTCCATTTAAATTCTCCTCAAATAAAAACTCTTTCTTCAAGAGGATATATTTTTAATTAAGTTCTTCTAAGTCATATTCCAAAAATTTAATTTAGAACTCATATCCAAACCTAATTTGAGGAGCATAAGCACTTATAATATTAAACAATCTTATCATCAACAATAATCTTTAAAGCTATAATTCTATCTCTAATCACTATTAATTTTTATAACATTATCCTTTAAACTCTTATCTATAATAACACCTACACCATTTTCTTAGTGCGACTTCCTACCCGAATACCAAAGTTTAAATCATAAACTTATCAATTTCCTTAGCTTTATCTCCAACCCATTTAGTTTCCTGAATGCCACAAAATATTTAACTTCCTATGAATCATAATATCTATTAATTTCATTAATTTTCCTGTAAGGGAACCTAATATTCCAAGTTTCCTATCCTAATTTTAGTTTCATGGACTAGCTTCTTTGCCCACATCCGTCCTTTGATGTGGGAACTCTTGCCTATTTAACACTACACCCGGGCGCCGGTGCAGCGGCCCTTGCACATTTGTCACTGTATTCAGGCCATACAGCGCGTCGCTTCCAGGGGACGCCCTAGCATTAACACAATTTCTTAAAGGATTCATGTCATTATTGTTCGACAAGTTTTACACTGGCTGTCGACTACCTAACGCAACCCTCCACTTTTCTCATCCAGGACTTTGGGACCTGGTAACGGCATTGTTATAATTAATGATTAATGCTTGTATAAAATGAAAGCACCCATAATTTAGCCTAGAAATAGAGTGAAGCTCGCATGGACGTTTGTCAGAATTTGTTGATTAAGTTAGCTTTATTCCTCCATTCACTAACAAGTGATATAAGGGAAGTGTGGTGTGTTTGCTAGGATTTTAATTTGGGAGCTTTTGGCCCTAAATGTTTTCTAAAGCTAAAATAATATCAACAAATTTTTGGCTGCATTGTTTTAAAATTTGTCATGGAGGTCTTCATTGACTCAGACACCACATGTTTACTTCGTGGGTGCGAGTCATGTGTTCCTTTGAATGACGACCTCTTTATTGGTATGCGAGCTTTTTGTAGACCAAATATAAGATTTGTGATCCACTCGGCTGGGGGGAGGTGCAATCAGCAAGGCAGGATTGGCTCTGGAAGATGTGGAGTTGAGTATTTGAGCACGCAAGTCCTTCAAGTCTCATTGGTGGGTGTGGGGAAAATTGAGAGGACCGTCAAGGTCAAATGGAAATTGATTTGCATGTTTAAAAGAAAATGGCGTCAGGTCTACCAATCCACTGGTTAATCAAGTTGATTCAGTACAATTTTCCAAAAAAAATAAAATTTTGAATCTCTTTTTTTTTTTTTTTTTGAATCTCTTGACTTGGAAGATGGCTTTATTTAGTTTGGTTATCTGATAATGTTTTTCTTAGGCCCACTTTGTAGTAATCTAAAATTTCCTTAATTATTTTATCAATTTGCAGTTTTCTTTTTTACCATTTGCTTGAAAGTAACATGGATATCAAGATCACTTCTTATTTGCTAGGATCAGCACTAAAAGCACATAATCCTTAACAGTTGAATTTAGAGTTTTGATAGGCAAGTTATACATAATGCTTTTTCTAAACAACAGTAAGTCTCTTTCGCTAGAAATTTATTTTGAAATGATGACAATTACCAGGGAGCGTAAAAGTTCATTAGAAAGAGAATGATGATAACCAAAATACTAGAGGATGCCACCACACTATGTGTAAAACCTGAAATTTGACGATCGTAGCTGTCGCACGCATTGCATTTCAATGCGTCGCGACGAAATTTAAGTGAAAATTTTAAGTTAACAAATTTTAACAGAAATAATTTTATAAAATTCTACACAATATTCTAAACAATTTGGTATATAGAACATAGTTAATTTTATGTATATTGAGAGATAAAAATTATAGAAACATCTAAATACCCAAACTACCCCTAATCATATTTATAGCTGGAATGTTTTAAGTGAGGGCATAACAGTCTTTTGGAAATCCCTATTTCCCTAAATAAGCAAAATCGAATACCTCCCTCATCCATTCGCACGGTTTGGTCGAAGCCGAGAGAAATGAAGAGAGGGAGCGGGCAGCTAGGGCAACGGGTCAAGGGCGACAGGGACTCTGACGACGTTTTTTCGGTGAGAAAACTTGAAGAAATCGTAAATGAGACTAAGAGGACGAAGAAGGTATAATTATTTTAAGCATTTCTCTTCTCTTTCTCAAGATATTTAGAAAGAAAATTATTAGGGTTTTTCCAAAAATGCGTTTTTCTTCTAAATTTCTTTACGAAATCAATAGGGAAGATTGAGGGAGATGTTTTAACGGTAGAAACGAATTTTTCTCAAATTATTTTGAGTTTTGAAAATTAGGGTTTTAACTTAAAATTGGAATTTCTTAAGGCACTTTTGTAAAAATGATTTTTATGAATATTAGGAATGTTTCTAAATCAAAATTTTGATTTTTCTTAAGAAATTGCATTTTCATAATTTTCTAATTAAATAATTCCGAAAATTAATTAACCTAATTATTAATTAAGTTTAGAAAAATGTTTGACTTAATGTTTGAGTAAAATTGAGGATTTAGGGTTTCAAAAAATTAGGGATTTTAATAAATCAAAAAATTAAGATTAAATTATATAAATTTTATTAAGTGTCGTAATGAACAATTAATGAGAAACAAAGGGTTTATACAATTTGGAATTTTAATTAAAATCTTAAGGAAGATTTATTGTGACACGTCTTTTTATGTGATTATTACTTTATGATCTTTAAAGAGAGCGAAGTGTGTCAAAGCGATACTAAGGAAGTGTTGTACTTGGATTAAGGTAGATAACCATATCTATTGTGAAAATTTCATATTTATGTTTTGTTTTTTTTTATTTCAATGCAAATCTTTAACAAGAGTGGTAATTATCACGACCCAACAGGGCTAGCCCGAATTAACGGTGCGGGAAGAAATAGTCGTACGATAAGCAGTAAAATTTTAACATTTATCCAACATAAACATAAAATAAATTTCATTCCAAAACGACATAAAAGAGCCACTAATCCAACAAATTGAATATTTCTAATAATATCCTCATACCACAACCACTAAAAATATAAACATAAACATCAACATAAACTCTAACAGACTCCTTAATTACAATCTACTGATTCGATACACATAACAGAAAATATAAAACATTTTCTCCTGAGGTTCTCTACGATGGTAGGTGTACTGTCGTCTCGCTGTCATCATTTCTTAGATGGTTCTCCTGAAAAAGATCCCCATAAATAGGTGTGAACTTACTCGCTTAGCAAGTAATTCATATTTCTCATAAAAATTTACATAAAATCAAAATAAAACATCTTTTTATAAGAAAACTTTAAACGACGGTCAATATTGGATAAATTCATAATATTTTTATATAAGAAACATTTTCATAAATTTTTCTCAATCATAAACCTTTCATATAATCTTTTCTTAAACATAAACTTTTATTTTGCTTAGAATATATATATATAACATAATATGCATAACGTTTACTATATCACCCGTCTCGGAGGTGCCCATAAAATTTGTAGTGATCATGTACACATTTTCATTCATTTGGTCATTCCTTTACCATTTCGCTCTGATGAGCCTCCTTTATCATTTGGCTCTATTGAGCCCCTTTATCATTTTAGGCATTCCGCATCAACATGTACAATTTCATATTTACTTTTTAGTCAATCATATTGATGTGAAACTACTAGGAGTTATGTTTAGAAATGAGAAAGAAAATTGTTTTAAGTTAGCCCTTATAAATTTATTTCAATCATGCAAGAGAGAGTTAAGAATTTGAAAAATTTAACTTGCTTAGGCCAAAGATTAGCAATAGAGAATAACCAAGACTATCATTTCAAAAACTAAGGTAATATTAAATGCAAAGTATAAATAACATAACCCCACACTTAACAATGAGAGGTTCACCTCAAGGCCTTATCACTCAACTACTTGTAGGCTTTAGCGGAGAAAGGTGAGCCAAATAATGAAAGATATTACCACTACCAAGATGGCGCCGAAGAACTTTGTTGGTGGAGATGGACGTAGTGGGTGGCCGATTAGGCTCCAATCGTAGCTTGAAAATCGTCGGTCGATGATGCTTGCAAGAATCGGGACGACTCGCTCCAAATATTCTTCAACAGTAGTTTCGTCTTCAAATCCCACGTCAAAGCACGGAGATCTTAGGATGTTGATGCTTCCGTCGGTGTTGAATACAAGACCCCATTCAAGCTCGGGATCCGTCATTCAACATTGAAGAGAATAGGAGAAGTGTCGTCCTCTTCGTCTCTAGGCTTCTCAATGCACGAGAGAAGGAGAAAAAAAGGGAAGGGGCTGACGGGATTCTCAAGGGGAGAGGGTGAAGCCGGCGGGTGCAAGGGGGGGAGTTAGGGTTTGGAGAAAATAGGTTTAGGAAATTATGGGAGAGATTAGTCAAATCTGAAATTTAATTTCAGTTTTGAGTAATTTAGGAGGGAATTGACTTGAAATTTGAATTTCAAATCAATTGTAATTAAAGCCTTAAATGGGGAATTAATGGGGAGCTTAATATGGGGGAGGCTGGCGGTTTCAAGAGAGGAGAGGGAGGAGTTTTAATAACAAATGCTGAAATAAATTTCAGGATTTGAAATTTGGGAGGGAGTTTTATTTGAAATTAAAAATTTTAATTTCAAATTGATGAGGGATTAATGGAGCAATTAAGGAGGGGGGAAGCCTAGTAAGGCCGGCGGCATCAAGAGGGAGAGGGGAGGATGTGGAAGCAAATTACAAACCTTCCAAATTTGCTTGTGTGCATGATGAGGTTTGATTAAGAGATCCACTTTGATTCGAATTGTTTTGAATTTGAAAACTTTTCATATTTGGCTTGACATATTTGGAAATTTTCTTAACTCAAATAATTTGTATTTTCAAAATTCAAACAAGTGGGGAGTGGGGAAGAAGGCCTGCGGTGGAGGAGGTGGGGTGATTGGTGGCCAAGATGGGTTAGGGTTGGTGGGTTGGAAAAGGGGCGAGGATCGGATGATGGGGATAAACCACGAGTCACGAACTCTTCCAATGACTGGTGGGTATTGCTTTTCGCCCACACCTTGGGCTCTCGTTCTCCTCTCTAACTCTCCACAAGAAGAAGAAGAAAAAGATAATCAAAATAAATTTCATTCAAAATATTAATTAACCATCATACAACATATGAGACCACTATATATAGGCCTCAACTCATAAAAAAAGAAAGTACGAAATTGCCCTCTGGGCTACAATAACAAAGCAATTCCCCACAGGGGTAAAAATGGAAAAACTGCAAATACTAAATAATACATCATGACATTGAAATCAAAAGTAGAGGCGTTGAATCGTGGCCGTCGATCTGCGATTTCGCCGGCGATAAACATGTCGGCAGTGTCTGTCGATGTCCTCATCACATATGCTTAAAGAAAAATAATCATGATTCAGTTATCATTTGCTTAAAACATGAAAATCATGAATTTAAATCATAACATGAAAGCTTACTAATATCATGAAATAAAAAAACTTTAACATGTTATTTGCCAAAATAAAATTCGTGAACCATATAACTTGAAAATTCTAAAGATTTGCATTGAAATAATAGAACAAAGCATAAATATAAAATTTTTACAATAGATATGATTACCTACCTTAATCCAAACACAGTACCTCCTTAGTGTCGCTTTTACACACTTCGCTCTCCTTAAATATCATAACATAATAATCACATAAAAAGACGTGTCACAATAAATCTTTCTTAAGCTTTAATCAAATTTCAAATTGTCTAAATTCTTCGTTTATCATTAATTGTTCCTTACGATATTTGATAAAATTTACATAATTTAATCTTAATTTTCGGATTTATTAAAATCCCTAATTTTTGGAAACCCTAAATCCTCAATTTCACTTAAATCATTAAGTGAAACATTTTTCTAAATCTAATTAATAATTAGGTTAATTAATTTTCGGAATTATTTAATTAAAAAATTATGAAAAATGCAATTTCTTAAAAAAAATCAAAATTTTGATTTAGAAACATTCCTAATACTCATAGAAATCGTATCGTTTTTGGAAAAGTGGCTTAAGAAATTCCAATTTTAGGTGAAAACCCTAATTTTTAAAACTCAAAATAATTTGAGGAAAATTCGTTTCTACCGTAAAACATCTCCCTCAATCTTCCCTATTGATTTCGTAAACAAATTTTAGAAAAAAAAATACATTTTTGGAAAAAACTCTAATAATTTCCTTTTCAAATATCTTGAAAAAGAGAGGAGAAATGCTTAAAATAATCATACCTTTTTCTTCCCCTTAGTCTCCTCCACGATTTCTTTAGTTTTTTCTCGTCGGAAAAACATTGCCAGAGCCGTCGTCACCCTTGACCCGTCACCCTAGCCTTTCGCTTCCTCTCTTCATTTCTCTCGGTTTCGGCCAAATCGTGCGATGAGGTAGGGGTTTGGTTTCGACCAAACCGTGTGAATGGATTAGTGGCTCTTTTATGTCGTTTTGGAATGAAATTTATTTTATGTTTATGTTGGATAAATGTTAAAATGTTACTGCTTATCGTACGACTATCTATTCCCGCCCCGTTAATTCGAGCTAGCCGGGCCGGGTTGTGACAATATATAGGTGAACCTATTTATATAAGCATGGTCATTTAGAGGACCTTCTTATTAAGAATTGTTAGCTACAATCAGTGTTAATTTGCTACAATCATTTGGGGAGCTTAACCTTGTTGATTAAACTTGCGGTAGTAATAACTGAGGTGATGACAACTTCTACAAACCTAAAAGATAGATATGGAGGCCTAGTGTTGAAAAGTAGAATAATCAAATTATTTCTAGGTTTTATTGAAAGAAATCCGCATATTGTCACTAATTATTGCCAAGTCAGCAGAGGTAGTTGTCACATGATCATTGACATCTCCCAAAAAGTCATTCAATCAACACGGATTTTGATGAATTACAAAATCTCAAAGTGCTCAAGTAATTGAATAAAAAACTTTCATAACCGATTTTAGGATCATTTGATTTTTTTTTTTAGAATCATTCTCGTAGTCGAAATATATATATCTCGACGAGATGAATCTGATAAACTCAAAATTAATTAATTCTAATATCATTAAGACATTTCCCTGCTCAACAAATATTAAATGTTCAAGGAATATTATACTAGGTTGCCCTATGGAGTTGTTAGGATTTAACAAAAATAATAAAACACTCCAACCAAAAATCAATAAATAGGCTTTCATTTCACACTTGAAGGGTCCATCAAGTGGAGAGAATGCTCAAATTTGAAGAATTAAACTTTTTGTTTCCACCGAACACTAACAACCATTCACTTGCACATCATTAACCAATGCCAATAACTATCAGCATCCACCATTGCCTGACCAATGCTGTCAAATATCAACCAACATCAAAACTCATCATCGTTTGGCCATTGTTGCTCGATTTTAGTCTCTCAATCATCATTTACTTGAAAGTTGATCTTGCCGTCGATCAAGAATGGTGTTCATCACTTACTATTCCTCCAGCATTTCCCAGTACACTCTCAGGATTTCTAAAGCAGTCCAGGATTTCTAATTTCACCTTTTCCAGTTTAGAGAAAGTGTTGGGTCTTGTGCACAATGAATTTATATGGTAGTTTATGTTAGTTGTATCAAATCCCGTGCTTTTTTCCTTTTGATTTTCCCATGGTTTTCTCCTTCTTAGATTTTCACTTGAAAAAAGTTGTGACTATTGTAATCCTCAATTATCTGTGCATTGAATGTTGTGTAATGCTAAGACAAACAAAATCATCCTCTACCTCCGTAATGGGTCTTGCCTTTATTTGAATAGAAGTTAGTGGGTTGTTATGCTGGTGAACGAATTTTTTTAAACATAATGCTTCGTTTGTGACGGCTTTCTTTTTGCTTCTTAAACCAGTTTCCTAGTACAAAAGTTAAAATTTTTGTACTAGGAAGCTGCTTTAAAAAGCAAAAAGAAAACCGTCCCAAACGAAGCCTACATTGTATGATACGCGGTGCATAATTTTGACATCATTTATAGAAACACCATAAAGATCCTTTAGCCTTATAGATAGTGTAGCCCAACAAATTTCTATGGAATGATATGATGCATTTATAATAATGCAAATGGGAGCAGAGCAAATCCAAAGCTCAGTAAAGTGAGGAATTTTTTCACTCCAGGCAGAGAATTTTTTACAAGCTTCCGAATCACATGGTCATTAGTAACATTACGAGGTAGTAACCCTCTTGCCTTCCATGAAAAATGGATAAAGTTATCTAATATTTGATCATACTAGCTTTATTTTTGCCTGAGCAAGTTGACACCCTTAATTCAATGTAATTCTATAGTTTTTAGTTTAGTATCAAAATCATTTCACATGGTGTCTATTATTGATATTAGTGCCTCTCTTGACTCACTAAACTTCATAAACAACTTTTCCATCTACAGGTATGTTGCAGTTGGAAATGAACCTTTCCTACAGACTTACAATGGAAGCTTTATTCAAAGCACTCTACCTGCACTCCAGAACATCCAAGGAGCCCTAATAAAGACAGGTTTGAGCAGCCAGGTGAAGGTCACAGTTCCTCTTAACGCTGATGTATATGAATCAAAGACTGGCCAGCCTTCTGATGGTGAGTTCCGCTCAGACATCCATGACCTCATGCTTAACATTATTAAGTTCCTAAGTGATAATGGCGCCCCTTTCACTGTCAACATATATCCCTTCATCAGCCTCTACAATGACCCCAACTTTCCAGTAGATTATGCCTTCTTTGATGGGACTTCATCACCAGTGGTTGATGGCTCCACAACATACAATAACGTTTTTGATGCTAACCATGACACTCTCATATGGGCTTTGAGGAAGAATGGATTTGGAAATCTTCCTGTCATAGTTGGAGAAATAGGTTGGCCAACTGATGGAGACATGAATGCAAACCTTAATTTTGCTCAGAAGTTCATTCAGGGCTTCATGACTCATATATCAACTGGGCAAGGGACTCCGATGAGGCCTGGACCCATTGATGCCTACATCTTTAGTTTGATTGATGAAGATGAAAAGAGTATACAGCCAGGCAATTTTGAGAGGCACTGGGGTGTCTACACTTTTGATGGTATCCCAAAGTATCAACTAAATCTTGGAATGAGAAATGTTGGTCTTGCCAGAGCTAAGAATATCAGATACCTGGATAAGAAATGGTGTGTTTTCAAGCCTACTATAAGCCTCAGCGATGCTAATGTGGCACCTAGCATCAGCTATGCCTGTGCAAACGCAGACTGCACAAGCCTTGGATACAAGACTTCATGTGGTGATCTTGATGCAATGGGTAATATCTCTTACGCTTTCAACAGCTACTACCAGAAGAATGATCAAGATGAAGTAGCTTGTGGATTCAATAATCTAGCTACTTTGACAAGCAAGGACCCATCTACTTTGACATGTAAATTTGTGATCATGATCGAGACTGATTCTGGACTTTCCTGGAGACTCAAAGGGGTTGGAGATGGTAGTGTTATTGTGGTTTATCTTTTGTATATGTCTTTCATGTTTCTAATTACATTGTTTTAATATGTTAGTGCATGTGTCATTTTGGGGACATCACAAGCTATCAATTTTCATTCAGATCTCCATTATAAGCCTAGTATGATAATTTTCTCATTACTAATTTTAATTTTGTAAACAGATGAGATTTAAGTTAGATATATAGTTCCTCTTAAACTTCAGGCCTTTTTTGTTGATACAAAAAGTATAATTTAAGATGAAAGATAAAAAATATTGCAAGCTATTCAAACAGAAGCTAAGGGCATCTCCAACCGAAAATTCCATTTTTCACTCCAAAATGTAGTGAAATTCAAAAATGTTGTGATTCATCTTCAATTCAATTACATTTTGTGTGCTTTTGTGAAGGTAATTGTCTTTCTCCTCTTTCGTGTGTTTTTTTGGCAAATCAGATAGAGATAGAAAAATCGTGTGGGGTGAACAGCGTCACAATGTTCACTTGCAAGCAAATAGCAGAAGATTTGACATTCGGCTGGAGCGACCGAAGGACGCAAAATGCATGTTTGATGTTCGGTTGGAGATGCCCTAACAATATATAGAAGCCATAAATCGATAGTTACCGAAGATTTCAGTAGAAAATCACATTAAAGAAACCATTTTCATAGTATAAAACTTCAATTACAAACTAACAGATTTCATTCCTTCGCACTGTATATGGGTTCAGAACAGCCTGCAAGCAATCTACCAAAAGGCATATAAAAAGATGAAGGAACGGTGCTGAAACAGACAACAGCCTAAAACTAACTAAATCTTTACGAAATACTTTTTCATCAGATTACTTCAAACGAAATAATTCAGATAACTTTGTTTGGAGGACGGCTTAGAGTGATAAATCGCCCATACTTGAAATGATGTCATCTAGCTTTCCATCTTCAGCTGTGATTGCTGCACCAATGGCCTCCCTTTGCTTATCCCTGAGAATACTCTCTGCAACTGCTTGCTTCAGCTCAGTTAAGAACTCATCCTCCCGTTCCTTCGCCACTTGAAGATCTGAAACCGCTCTCGTTAGTTCAGGTATCAGCTCATGCTCCTTTCCTTCCTGCTCTTCCTGGAGATCCCACACCCTGAAAATACTCTCCGGTGATTCGATCTCTTTTTGAATTCCCTCATCTCTATCATTACGATCATCCCCTCCAGTGCAGTTCATCCGTGCTCCAACGTGAGCAGAATCTCCCTGATCGTTAGCAATCTCTGGCTTCCCAAGAACCATTTCTTTATCAACCTCCATTTTCTCGCCATTACCTGACTCATCAAGATCATCTGCATTGTTCACCTCGTAGGAATCAGTAAAAGCAGTGACACTATCAATTAGCGCTTCTTTAAGAGAAGCCCAGCTTTCCATGGACAATTCTGGCTCAGCCACAAGGCAAGAGTCCACCCACTCCAAGTCCTCTGGAGAAATCAGTTCTGCCATCGACTTTGATTCTATAAATCCTTCCCATGCGGCAATAGAATCATCATCCAGGATGACCTCCTCCTTCTCATCGTTTCCATCGATGTCATTGAGCAGAGCTGGGGCTATCAAGTCACCTATGTTTTGCATATCTGCATTGCCATAATATAATATCCTTCAAAAAGAACAAACTAAGAGCCAATTTTCAAATTCCGAGAAAAGCCAATGAATTGTTCAGTGGTTGTTCGAGATTTATCATGCAAGAAGACAAGAGAGTCGGTTATTATTACTATTTTTTTTTGCTGGAGCAAACAAACAAACAGTTTATGGGCATGACATTAGTATCTGGCGAAAACGAATTGATGTGGAAAGTGAACTCAGGAAAACGGGAACAGTAGGGTTTGTTAGTAACTCTGCCATTCTCTTTCTATAAAAAGACGAGAAATGTGAAGAAAAAAATCTCTTTTTCCGAGAAAATTGAGTGCTTTTAAAAGAAATTGATTATGGCAAAAAACTTTACCGAAGATTCGTAATAAAAAGCTCTCTTCTCTATTTGACGATGAATTGGCTGTCGCCACAACGTCTCAGAACTCACGAAATTGAAGAGAGTTACTGTAAACGAAAGCAGGAAACCTCTTTCATATTTCCAAATTACAGTGAGGTTATGCCATCTCCGAAAAGAACTTCAAATAGGAAGCTTCCCAGTTTCGAAATGGCCTAAGAGCTTTACAACTCCACAACTGCGTTATAAAAGGCAAACATGGAGGCCAATTCCATAACTTCCTTATAAAAGGCAAACAAAAACACGTGCAAAATATAAAAATGTTTCCGTTGCCGGGACTCGAACCCGGGTCTCTCGGGTGAGAGCCGAGTATCCTAACCAACTAGACTACAACGGATTTGAAATATTTTTTAAACCTATAGTTAATTAAATAAAATCTCAATCGAAACAATCGATTTTTATGATAGAATTCTGAACAGGAAAGACAAATTTTAATAATTAAGTAAATTTATAAATGGTAATTTTGAAGACGTTTAAAATTGATGCCTATTGTAATTTTTAAGTAAAATGGATAAACTATCAAAACAATTATAATCTTTGATGTGAAAAAGTTAATTATTTTTTCACCGATCTAAACAAATTCTAATCGAAGAAGAAATTTTATATGATGGTGCTCCGCTCACATGATCATGTAACTGTTGTAGAAGAAGTTTTACGTTGTATCAGTAAATTTATAGGTATTGAAAATTATATATGTTTTGCGGCGGCATGCGATACAAGCAATTTGAATGGCAGGAACGGGAGGGAGCCATCTTTGACATGATCGTGATCAGCATTGTGGTAGTATATGCTCAATGGAGGTCGACTACTCGAGTAAATACAAGGAGAGGACGACTTGAATAAAGATGAGAATATTTATGGATAATGAAATAATGTCGCTTTTTACGTTTTTTTTTTTATAATAGAAAGGATGAAGATATTTTTTATATATAAATGGTCAATGAAATGATAGCTACTTGCAATATTGACTAATGTGGAAATAAGAAATATTAATTCATTAATACTTTTTAAATTTAGGCTTGAACAAGTAAAATTCTAGTAGAAAATATTGTCAAATAGTCCCTAATATTGATTATTGAATATAAATGAATGAGGGTGAATTATTTCCTCCTAACAAAAGGAAATTAATATTTTTCATACTAATAAAATTTTAATAATATAGAATAAAAACTAATATAGGTAACTATTGTTAGAAATAATTAGGAATATTAATTTAAAATGTTTTTGTTGGATTTCATACATGAGAAAATAATAAATGATGTGCACAGTGTTGAATTCTTAATAAATCAAACAGATGAATAATATTATTCAAAAATGAGTAACTTTTTATTTTAAAAAATGAAAGAGTAATGTTCACATGCTCAAAATAATTTTTTAGCTAATTGGATGGATAACGCGTGCCACATTTCATTCATTAAATGACATATCTTCAAGTCATTGGAGATTTATTTTGAGCTTTTTGTTAAGCAACATATAGCTACTCTAATAAAAGAGTTAAAGAGTATAATCTTTTTTTTTTAGCTTGAGAAAAGTTCATCTCTCGATATTCATATCCACCTTTTACTTTATTTGAATGAAGTCTTCAAAGATTGCTCGACTCTAGTTAAATTAATTTCACTAACGTTTCTATCCGCAAGAATGCTTGCTTCATCCGCAATCATCTCATCTTCATAACCTCCATCCTCTCATTGTTCCTCGTTTCATCCCCCTTAAGTAATCCGTTTTCGAAAGAAATCCAACTTTTTCATGATTAATTTTTGTTCAACCATAAGAGATGAGTCCAGCAAAGTCAAGTTTTCTGAAAAATTAGCTCCTCCATTAATTTTTCTTTTATAGGACAATAAAGGGTTCCTACATCTTCTCCCTCACATTGAATTCTTTGAATGAAGAAGCTATCAATTCACCTTTGGTATCATATACTTGCATACTAATTAGAGTAACTTCATTCAAAAATGATCAAATGATAGCCAAATTGTGAATTTCAAATCAAACAGTTGTACTCATATTTAAAAGTATTACTAAATCATATGTTAGTGCAAAGCAACAAAAAGTTTGAATACAATATGATATTAATCTTTTCATGAAACATAAAATTTTGGAAAAGAACTTAGGATGATGAGGAAGGGGGAATTGCGATTTGTGAGCAATAAGGAAAACTTTAAACCAAAGAATTAATGGGAGAAAGAGCAAATAGTTGGGCTAGTTCCTCAACCATGATGCCATATTTCAAATCTTTTAATGATGATTTTTTTGCATAAAAAAAATCTAAATATAGTGTTTTAACATTTTTAATTTCCAAATTCTAAGATCTAACCAATTTAAAAAAAAAAAAACTATTTCATAGGAATTCAAACATGTGTCTTCATGTGAAATTATTTGGTGGGGATTATGTAATCAGCTTTATTTGTTAGGAAAATGGTCACACGAGCTAAATAATAGGTCAAATTCATCGAGATAAAGTCCCCATGTGAGCCCTCCAAAAATAAATAATGACATGATTTTTATGTTTATATGTGCATTAATTTTCCTATAGAGGTGACCTTCCATATTCATGAGCTTTACCTACTCTTTTCATAGCTCAAATAAAGTAGAGATTAAAGGGTTTCTTCCTCCAACATGGTAGTTTCCTTTTTGGCTAAGTAATTGCAAGCTTAGGTTTTGAAGGCACTCCTACTAAAAAATATGATCTCTTATAATTATAGATTTAGGTGATTGGTTTAATAATAGTTATTTTATTAATTCATTCTCTAGTTATATTCATCATCCATGTAATAACACAAGATCAAATTTTGGAAGAATTGCATATTTCAATTTTTTAGTTAATCAATTAGAGTTTCTATAAATTCATCAGCATAAATCAATCCAATGGAAACAATTAAAAATCACATACATCAAAATATAAAATTATATTTATCTCTCAATATTTATGTACAATAGCTAAGAGTTCAATCCACGCATTCATCAGTCTCTCTTTTAACTCCTGACTACAAAAGAATAAAATTAAAGAAATGCAGAAATAAAACAAAATTTGAATCTCAGATTTGTCCTCACTTTATTGGATCCTAACCCCTTCTTGAAAATATATAAAATCAAATAGTGAACTAATAGCTCGGTAGATTATTAGAATCTATAATTAAAATCAATACAAGGCAATAGAAATAGTATACAAGCAATAATTCAATCAATATAAGTATGAACATATAATCATAAGAAAATGTGACAAATAATGTGATCAAATATCTGATAAAAATTAATATATTCCTATCAATATGTACAGAATGATTAAGACTATAACATACTAAAAATTACACAGTAAAAGTTTGCTAAAAATTGAGATATCACAACTTTTATAAATTCTAACCAAATTAAAATTAAGAATACATAAAATGTACAAAATCATTGAAATTAGATATATGCTCAAGAAGAACAAATTTCTCAACTGGACATACTAACAAAAGTAGCTTTATGATCTCCAAACTCGAGCTTCCTCCCTTCTTTCTTTCTCTTTTCTTCTCATTTTTCTTCTTCTCTTCTTTAAAACGAATAAGAATGCTAAAAAGGTATATAAAGAGTTCTATAGTGGAAAGGGATTTTTATGATAAAATTTATTAAGGTTATAAATGTAATTATATCAATTATTTAGTTTTTAGTATGAAATCCCTATAAATCTTCTTATATCATTAAATTCAGTGATCCAAAAATTATTAAAAAAAATATTTATAAAATAGCCCAGAATGTTTAAAAAGTTGTGGTGAAATTAATTTGCAAAACAAACACCTAATGGTCTAAAAAAACTTGTATCAACATATGTCAAACTCTTAAGAAATTACAGTTAAATAAGAAGCTTCTCATTTTTCATATCAACACTACATATAAACTTAATTAGGAAAAAAATTATTATAATTAGAGCACATCAATATCTATGATATGATAAAGATGATTTATAAATTAGACTTTTAATTACTCCTAAAATATTATTTGATTATTATATATTAAAATATATCTTATAGAAATCTAACGGTCATTACAATCTACCCACTTTAAAAAATTATCATCCTCAAAATTTCTCACAATAGATTACTGGTCATACTTATCATTCATATCAACCATCAATCATATCATTTATCAATCAAAATAAATTATGTGTGTATATTAGTCAATATACATGTCAATCATATAATCAAATAAATAGAAATTAATTAATTTTAATATATTTCAATCAAAATAATGATATTTGAAAGAGAAATTATACCAATAGACCTCTCTGGAGCTTCTCTCACTTCCTATTGACTTAAATTGTATACCATCAGCTATATTTGGGGTGCCATCATTATTAATTTTGTGTGTTTCCTATGTTTTTTTACTCGTCTGTCTTCCATTGATCTCGCTTACATAATCTTGACTAGACAATCTAGATCCTATAAATCTTCGATCATATGCCTTTGTAGACTGATCTGTCTTGGACCTAAATCCTCGCTATGGGAAGTTTATCATCTTGTGTATGTACTAACCACATCTAAAGCACTATCCTGTGATCAGATAACACTATCCTATATATCTCCTCCCATATTTGAGACACCCCTGTACACTACTAGCTGGTACCACGGATCTGCTCTTAACATCAATAAATCTACTTCTTTTTTCACTACTTTCTCCTCTTATCATCTCCTCACTTGCTATCTTTTTACTCATATCTTGCTGGGGAATAGCCAAATCATTCTCTACCAGTCTCGCTCTCTCAACTAACTCTAAAAATTTTTGAATTCTCAATGGAACTAACGGATGCCTCAGCTCATCCTTCAATCCTCTCAAAAATCTATAACATTTTTTTCACAGTAGTATTGACTAGTTGGGATGCATATCTGGCCAGTGTAGCAAAATGTACTACATCATTATTCTGTTCCCTTGCTCAAATCTCATAAAAGCTTCCTATATTTGTTGTCAAGTTGATGGAGGTACAAACCAATCCTTGAAGATAGTAACAAACTCTACCTAGGTAATCTCAATATTTATCTTTCCCTAAAATTTCTCCCGTTGTTGTCATATCCACCATATCTGGGCTTCTCCTTCAAATAAAAATATTGTTAGTGACACTTTCTTGTTCTTTGGATATTGCATACCATAAAAAATCTTCTTTATTCTTAGTAGCCAATCTTCTGTTGTTTGTGGCTCTATAGCTCCCGTGAATAATGTTAGTACTATTATATGCATATAAAAGTACTGTAAGCAAGATAACGCATCAGCTATATGTGGTGTTTTTTCTTGTGTCCAATAAAGTAGTCAACCTCTGTAAGAATTAATCATAATCATATAAATCATAATTTTAGGAATCATTTATAACATAAGTTATGTATGTCAAATGACTTCAATATCAAAAGATATCACTTCCTTTACATCAGCGTATCATATTATATCAATATATCTTCATATGCATCCCTTTTCATTTCTTTTAGGATTACACCGCACACGTTATTTTTTTTTTTAAAAGATCATTTGCCCACCCTCATATACAAGGTACTATGTCCATAACTAACTTGAATCATCAGTCAATCATTAATTTCTACCTTGTATTTCTTACATACATATAATTCACAACATATATAACATAATAAATAAATGATATTATGCATAATATTCATCTCATTGCATCGATTTAATGTTTATAATATATATATATCATGACTAGTGTCATCCGTAAAAAAAAAATCATTATACTCATTTTCACATGTATATAATCACAATAACAAATTAATTATACAAAGTATGCATGCAATATATTAGTATTATGATATTTTGATAATTATTTATTCAATTTTTCTATTTATCAAAATTTCTCAAAGTGAGGAATTTTTCCCAAAATATAAAAATACCTCATAAAGTTAAATATATTTCTGTCAGTATGTGGAGAATGAATAAAACTATAACATAGTAAAAATCATATAATGAAAGTTTGCTAAAAAGTCTCGATATCATAACTTTTATAAATTCTGACCAAATTAAAAATTAGGAAAACATTAAATAAAAAAATTACTAAAATTAGATGTAATGTAATAATAGCCTACCTCAAGATGAGCAAATTTTTTAACTAGATTGACCAACAATAACGACTTTATGATCTCCAAACCCTAGTTTCATCTCTACCCTCTCTTTTCTTCTCATTTTCCTTCTTCTCTTCTCTGTTTAAAACAAATAAGAAAAGAAAAAAAATTTATATGCAGAGTTCTATAATGGAAAAGGATTTTAATAATAAAATATATTCAGTATAAATATAATTATATCAACTTTTTAGTTTTTAGCATAAAATTCTTATAAATCATTTTATATCTTCAAATTCAGGAATCAAAAAATTATTAAACAATATCCATAAAATAGCCTAGTATGTATAGAATGCTCTAGTGAAATCGATTTGTACAACATACACATAATTGTCCCAAAAAAATCATGTGTACCGACATGTGTCAATTTCTTAAAGAATTATAATTAAAAAAGAAGCTTCTTGTTTTTAAATCTACAATTCCCATAAAATTAGAAAAAAAAAATTATTATAATTAGAGCACATTAATATATATGATATGACAAAGATGATTTACAAATTAGACATATAATGACTCCTGACATATCATTTGACTATTATATGTCAAAATATTTCTAAATGTCATTATAATCCATTAGGGTTTATATCATCCCACCCTAATCAAAACTCATTATATTATTGAGAACAAATAGTAAGAGCTTTATATATGTTACTAATACAATTATATTATTTTTAAACAAAATTATGGCCAATTATGCTCAATGAAAGAATATCATTGTGTTAAGTGTTTCTTGGTAGTTTTGTAGATCTTATATCCATCATATTACTTGTATGCATTCTTGTATAGTCCTTTCTTAATGTAGGTGTTATCTCTAGCAATGTACTTGTATTTTACTTAGAAATAATTTATCATACTACTAGTGCACAACTTCAACCTTCAAGCTTAATATTTGTTTTGTACACATATGTGCACTTGCATTTAATGAGAGACATTTTATTGTATTTTTAGTATACAATTGCATGCATTACCTAAACTTAATCAATATGCTACATAGCTCAATACATAGAAGCATGTATAGTTATTATGCATAGTGGTGTACTTATATATTACTAAAAGATAATCCATCATATTATTAGGACACAATTATATTTAGCACCAAAACTAAATATAAGTGTGTACTGAGTTGTATACCTTTATTTTACTAAGTGATATTACATAATATTGTTAGCACACAACTATGTATAACACTACACTCAATGTAAGTGTTATAGAGTTTTATGTTTTCATGCTTTATTGAGACATATTATATTATTTTATATAATTATGCATAACATATGTAAGCATATATAGTTGTTATGCAAAACCATGTTCTTATACTTTATATAGAGATAATATATGCATCATATTATTATTGCAGGTGAAAAGGGTAAGATATGAGTGTATTCTTCTTATATAAGAAATTCCACAAAAAGAAACTAGAAAACATATCCAATATGATAAGACTGACAAATTTTATTTCATCCAGTATAAAATACTTAGAGAAGTCGTATCATTAGAGTTAAGTTATGCCAAATTAAGAGAATATGGGTTACTCAATCTCTTACAGGGACTAAGCTCCTTAAGGTTAATTACACTATAGGATACCTTCGAGATTAACTCTTGATAAATGAAGCATGCCTTTACCTTGATATGTGTTGGTTAAAATCAAGCAAGAATTCAAATGATTGTTGACCTTGTAGTGTAATTTATACTCTAAAAAACATCAATCTATAAGGAAAAGGGTAAATCAAGCAGGTAAGATGATTGTCTTTTCATATATAAAGTTTTTTATATTCAGAGTAATTAAACTAGCAAAGACTAAATAAAGGAGTGTAATGAGATTAAAGTGTAATATGTGAGGTGTAAGAAGTTTAAGGAAATGAAGATATAAACCTGTAGGACATCAAGGGTCTATCATTCTCAGGCTATCAAATTCAAAACTATATACCTTATAAGGTAGTCAACCAAAACCAACCACAAAATGCTTTATCACTAATCAATTTTTATGTCATTCATATTTGGCATCATGATTTCATATTGAGAAAAAAATTTCTGAATTCCTAGATAGACAAATTCTAAGAGATATATATGAAAAGATGTAAGGCTTATAATCTATAGAAATATAAAAAATTACCCATTAAATGAGAGAAATGAGATATTTCAATTATATATAACTCAAGCTACTCAATCAAACTCATAATCATGTTTGGGACAAGATAGCTACTACCTAGTGTACTACGAAAAACCTTAAGTATAATAAAATTGATGTATAATAAAAAAAGCCCTATCATAATGAACATTGTATGCAATTTAAAGTTAAATGCCCTTAAGTGAAAAAGGCACTTCTATTATGCATAATGGATACACTATGTCAAGAAGGTGTTTCAACACTTTGGGGTTTTGACCACTAGATGGCCATTTTTTATTTCACTTCAAGGAGAAGCGAAGAGATTAAATATCAAGGATGATATTTTTCGAAGGAGGGGAGGCTTGTAATACCCACTGAAACAATGTGCAGTTGTATCTGTTATGGCTCGATTTGATAATAGTAATGTAAGGAAATGTGCTCATCTTTAATTCTTACACGTGTCTTTGAGTATTTTTGTAGGAATGTGAATGTGTGAAACTATTCTGAACTGGATCCCAATAGTCTATGTGAATGAAACAAAAATTTTAGAATTTTCCCTTGGGAGAGCTGCAATATTAAGGTAGGTAGTGTTGTCATATTGAGTTCTCTATCTTTTAGAGAAATAAGGGGAATGTTGCAGCGCTGCACTCTCTATAAGGAGCATTAAGGCATCAGTTTCTAAAGCACTGTCGTGCCAAGAAAACTTTTTTATTAAAATAACAAATTCCATAAATAATTCAATTTTCCAAATTCTCACCCCCCCCTGCCAAGTGAGTGTTGCCAACTAGAGAGAGAAAGTCAATTTTTCGATGTCAACTCAATTTAGAAAATTATCTAGCTTAAGATGGGTTACATTCTACCTATCTCAATTTAAAAAAAAAAATAAAAAAAAAATCAATTTTTTTATTAAAATTATAAATTTTTAGCTTAGAAATAGGGATAACTTCACATCTGTAAACTTTCACTATATAACTTTTTATATTTTTTAGATATGATCATTTTGAATATATAAATGTTTTTCTAAAAAAATTCTACTAGGTACATTAAAAAGTTCTTTATTTTTAGCAAATTAAAAAATAACTTTAATATAAAAAATAAAATTATAGTATATTTAAAAATTTTAAAAATATTTTAAATGATCCTTAATAATCAGGTGAAATTCTAGAATGATGAAATTTTACTCAGTTGTTGAATATGTTGACTACTAATAAAGTATTATGTGAATTTCTGATATCAATTTATTTACACTTCTTTTGTTGCAATGTAATTATATATGTATTTATCTATTTAAAATGTATGATTTTGTAAAGCTCTAATGTTGGAGGAAGTTTTGTTGTGCTAAATATACCATGAGTCATAAGGGCTTGAATTTTGATATCTATTTTTGATGGGAGTTATAAAGGTCTAAGAGAATTTTGTTACTTTCTATTCTTATATATATAACACATTTATTTACTTTCATTATAATGTCTATTTATTTTTTGTTACCTAATAGCATTACTTTGATCTGTTCCATTGCCCGTTAATCACTATTTTAATTTAGTATGCATAATGACTTAATTATTAAAAATTAAGATTAATCGGTGTGACCTGTTGAGTTGCGTTTGCTCATACATATTTTGCATTCTATTTTAGGTCAGGAAAAGGGGAAAGAGGAAAGAGTAGGTTGAGTAGTTAAGGTTATAGATTCTAATCTATCTTAGTAA
The DNA here is from genome assembly GCF_001605985.2 of Dendrobium catenatum. Lineage (NCBI taxonomy): Eukaryota > Viridiplantae > Streptophyta > Magnoliopsida > Asparagales > Orchidaceae > Dendrobium > Dendrobium catenatum. Next base: position 786,039 of record NW_021389983.1, read on the forward strand.
GTATAGGTATTTTTTGATTTTGTATGGTCATGGCTATTTATTTGTTTGTCATATTCTGGTATGTAGCCATGTACTACAATGTAAAGATTTTATTGCATAAAACTTAAAAAGTCTTGGTTAGAACATTCTAAAAATAACTTGCTTATTTAATTTAAATGAGAATTTGACTCTTAATAAAACATAACAACAACATCAAGCCTCTATCCCACTATGTGGGGTTGGCTACATGAATCCTTTTTCACCATTATGTCATGTTAAGAATTAAATTCTCATTTAAATCTAATAAAGAAAGGTCATTTGTAATATTTTCTGACTAAGTCTTTTTAGGTCGACCTCAACTTTTCTTAACATAAGTCAAATATAATACATCTACTTTCTTAACAAGGTCATCAGAAGGCAACCGTTTTATGTGACAAAATCATCTAAGATGACTTTCTCTAATCTTATCTTCCACTAGAGCTACTCCAACCTTTTCACGTATATGCTAATTTTGATTCTACCGCCACTATTTTTTATGTTTTATTATGAACTTCTATCTTTGATACTCCAAGAAAATCTTTTGTAACATTCTTAATATCACTATATTTTTTCTTACAAAATATTAACTTCCTTATGCCCAGATAAAATCTTTAGGTATAATTTCTTACTCTCAAAATATTTTTATTAATATTCTTTAAATGCCCCCATCTAATCCTAGAATAATGTTTTACTTTATTTTTTAAATTTCTACCCCTTCATTTTAAAGTTTAAAACTAATAAGCGATGATAAGTATATAACAAATAGCACACAATAAATAAAAATGATTCATATAACTAGTTCCACGTAATAGGATAAAGCTTGATGCTGTTTTTGTACTTCACTATAAGGTTGAGTGTTCTAGAAACTCAACCTTAGATAATTTGGTCGCATAAAACATCTGATTTCTAATAACCCTATTAGGAAAATAGATATATTAAATCTAATCTATGTTAAAAAAGATAGAGATATACTTCAAAAACTTGGTTAAAACTTAAAAATGGCCTTTTCATTTAGATTTAAATGAGAATTCGACTCTTAATATAACACAATGAATAAAAAATGATTCATATAACCAACCCTACGCATTAGGTTAAAAGCTTCTTGTTATTGTACTTCACTAAGAGTTCAAAGGCGCTAGAAATTCTTTATATCTTCCTAATTATACATGATGCTTATGTCAATGATATGTTGACACTTCTCATGACCTCCAACATGAATAATGCCACTATCATCCATGCCATCACAATCATGGCCAACCTGGCCTGATCCTGCCTAAGGGTGTAAATGAGTCAAGTCGAGTCAAGTTTAGGCCCATAACGACCTCGGCTCGCCAGTTGGAAAGCGAGCTCGAGCTCGTTTCACTGTAAACGAGATCGAGCTAGCTCACAACCTAGGGCAGGAATTTTAAAATTTACGCCAGATTTTTAAAAATTAGGCGGGATCAATAAAACTTAAGTATGATTTTTAAAACTTAATTAAAATTTAGAAAGAAAAAAAAATGAAATGTTTAACATTTAAATAAAACTTAGGTAATTTTTATTAATTTTTTAATATTTAAATTTAATAAATAAAATAAAATTATTTAAAAATATTAATATTTATTCGAGATGGCTCGAACTCGACTCGTAAGCTCGATAAGCCCGGCTTGCGAGCCCATAAACGAATCAAGCTCGAGCCGGCTCGGCTCACTTACACCCCTAATCCCACCAACCAATTCCCACGAACTCTTCAGCATTTCTGCAATATATTAACGCGCAAATATATTATAAAAGCCTACATTCATGAATAGGCAATAAATATATACATATAGATATAAAAATATACTTAAGAGCTATTTGGTTTGGTCAATATTTTCAAGTAGCGGGTTGGGTTCAAGGTTCGAAATTGACCCAACACTATTTGGTTCAACCCGAACCGGCCCCATTTTTACAAATGGATCGATTTTTTAAACCTAAACCCAACCCGCAGACACGGCAACACCGACAGTGGCAAGCTGACGGCCAACACAGCAGGAACCGACAGCGTCATCGCTCGGGACTCAGTAGCGGCAGTGGCAGCAAGTCGACGACAGAACACGGCAGCAGCAACGACGGGCAACGCGACACGGATTGGCTTCGCGCGTTCATTACCTCGGGACGCAGCGCAGGATTGACTCTGATAGCAACGCGAGATTGTCTTTGGAAGAGACGGGGGCAACTCTGGTCAAGCACAGGCAGCGAGTATCATTCCAAGTCATTCTCGAGTTTCCGGGTCAACACGAACCCAGCCCAATTTTTAAAACGAGTCAAAAACCCTAACTCAAACCCATCCCAATTCATGTTCGAGTCAACCCAACTCAAAATTTTTTAGTCGGATTTTTGGGTTATGTCATTGACACCCCTATTTCTAAGTGAAGCAACATACTTTTACGCAAACTCAAATTTATTGATTGGTTTACAATAAACTAATAAAATTAAGTATCCATTTGAGATGGTTGTAACTTTTCTAAGGTGATTATTTAATTATTCTGAAGAAAAATACCTTTTTGAAAACTATAATAAAAAGCATCTTCATTGTACAAAATTGTTTTAAAAAATAGCAAAAAATTAGTAGCCAAACAAAAATTTTGATTGCAGTGTTAATAACAAAACATTAAAAAAACTATCTAAAATGAAACCCAAGTAAATTAGTCAACTGTTTACTTGATTACAAATCAGCGGCAAAATTCAGTGAAAACCAGCATAATGCAGGATAACAAAATGATAGCCGAACAATTCACTCAGAAAAGGTAATAATCAGACAGCTCTTTAAAATTTTCAGGTTTTGCACAACCAAAGTAAAAAAGTATATTTTCTTACCAAAACATTTTGTTTCAACTGCGCCAGTTATTCATGAAGTTCAAACAAGATATTCATGAAGTTCAAACAAGATCTATCTTTAATTACAAGCCCCACACAATGGGGAAAGAGTAGTTCAAAACAGAGAAGTTCCATGGTTAAAAAGCCAATGCCGACATATTAAAAGCAGGTAGAGAAATATCACATTGGTCTTGTGGTGAAGAAAGAGAGATCAGATCAGCTGAGGATACTGCTTTGCTTGCTGCCTAACCCGTTGTTTGTATTCCACAGGATCCTGCAAATCCATTTGTTCTTATTAGAAAGATTACATATGAGATACTTATTTCTGACGAGATTACGATTTCATCTTGAGCTGATCTAACCCAAGCTCAAGATCGAGCCTCGTTATTGCTCGATCAAGCCTGGTTATTGCTCGACTCATTAAATTTGAATCGGTCATCAATTGTTGCTTCAATTAGAGCCTAAATCTGATCCAATAGAAATGCTTATATAATATAGATGCAAAAACATATCTGCATTCAATCACACATTGACACATACATGCAACATTTTGATGAGAACTCGAGTTAAAATCAATCTAATCAAAACTCGGCTAAGTCTAGTCGAATATAAGTCAATTTTGACTTATTAGTCAACTCGTTGAGTTTAATCCAAGCCAAAATTTGACATGGTTTTCAAATAATCTTCACAAATTCAAAACCCTGCTTTGAATAAGATGCATCTAAAGCAACTTTCAGACAACAGCTTCTCAACACCTTTATGAAAACGAATAGTGACTAAAGTTTTGTTTGAGACAGCTTTTTTATTGCTTCTTAAAGTAATTTTCTAGTATAAAAGTTAAAATTTTTATACTAGCAAACTATTTCAAGAAGCGGTAAAAAAGCCGTCCCAAACGAAGCCTAAATCAGCCCTCAAAAAAAGAATTTACCAAACAATCCCTAAGGATGGTGATGGAGGCCACTATAGGAGGGCCGATTATATAACCATTTCAGTCACAAGTATAAAAAGGTTATGGGACTTCTAAAATGTAAACCTGAATAAAAAGATGATATCCATCAGTCTGAGCAGGATCAGAAGGATTTGGCTGATCAAGTAAATCCTGTATCCCCACAAGAATTTGTTTCACAGTGATGGCAGGTCTCCAACCCTGCATACAATGAATAATACATAACAGCATCAAAAGTTGTCTGGTACCTCAAAATTAAGGCTTCGTTTGGGACGACTTTCTTATTGTTCTTAAAACAGCTTTCTAGTATAAAAATTATAATTTTTAAACTAAAAAGTTATTTTAAGAAGCAATAAAAAAACCGTCTTCCCAAACGAAGCCTAAGTCATCGACCTCGCAGAAGTGGCCAAAGAAGTGTGCTTACACTATCCTCGTTGAGAATTGAAAGGCAAACAGTACCGGAGGGGTAAACATTTGGATGGAAGAAACCTTGTGGAAATCTGCACTTGGGAGGCTTGCTTGGGTAGTCCTCACTGAAGTGGAGTGTGAGGGGGTAGTGACCACCATCCCACTCAGTCTGCAAAAAGTAATTTTGCGCCTTAGCAGTGTCCCATGCCACAAATATGGAAAAGGTTTGATTATAAATCAGCCTCGAGAATCTAATTAGCATTTAGCTAGTTCGAATACATTGGTGGCAAAAGAAGGGGGGGG